>NC_057804.1:373759963-373924622 GCF_018294505.1 Triticum aestivum | reverse complement strand
TGACCCACCGGCGAGCTCGACCTTTAGGCCACCCCGACGCGCCCCTGCCTCCTCGACCTCCTGACCCCCCCTCACGCCCAATCCGCACGGGAGACGAGCACCCCGTAGGTCACGCGCCCGTCACCCTCGCCTTCTCTCTTTTTCCCCTTTTCGTTCTGCTCCATCATTTCTAAATATCTCTCTCTCTTTGTTCAAGTGCAGAGGAAGTGCTCCGTCGCCTGCTGCTTGTAGCCGCGCTGCTCCCCTTCCCCGAGCACCTCGTCCCCGCTGTTGCTAGTCGCCAGAACCAGCAGGCCATCCTCATCCGCACCCCTGCCCCGCCGACACCCAGCTCGCCGGAGCCCCGTTGCCACGCCGCCTATCTTCTGCTTCACCATGGCCTGCTGTTGCCTCTGTTGGTAACGAGCAGCAGCGGCTCGCTCGTCCCGAGCATTGACCGCGCCTCTAGCGCATCGGCAGGAAGGCCCAGCCAGCGCCAGGAGGGCCCAGCCTCCTCCGCGGCCTGCCCGCACCGCCCTCAGCTGCCAACACCGACTGGGCCTGGCCCATGGGTGAGCGCCCACAGCCCCTTTCTGTAGGCCCAGTCCGCCCAGATTCAGCCCATGTAGTTTTTTTCATCTGCTACGAATTTCACCAATTTCGAGGGACTGCAGTTTTACAAAAAAAAAACTTGATGTTCATGCATTTAATAACTAATCAATCATGCATCATATGTAAAAACTTTATATATGTAAAATGCTTAGAATTTTATCTAGTTTCATAGTATGCAACTTTCAACCATGTTTGAAATGTTTAAAATGCTGTTTTTTTAAATTTGCTCAAATGCCATGTGAGGGAGTCCTGGACTAGGGGGTGTCCGGATAGCCGAACTATCATCATCGGCCGGACTCCAAGACTATGAAGATACAAGATTGAAGACTTCGTCCCGTGTCCAGATGGGACTTTCCTTGGCGTGGAAGGCAAGCTTGGCGATACGGATATGTAGATCTCCTACCATTGTAACCGACTCTGTGTAACCCTAGCCCTCTCCGGTGTCTATATAAACCGGATGGCTTTAGTCCGTAGGACGAACAACAATCATACCATAGGCTAGCTTCTAGGGTTTAGCCTCCTTGATCTCGTGGTAGATCTACTCTTGTAACACACATCATCAATATGAATCAAGCAGGACGTAGGGTTTTACCTCCATCAAGAGGGCCCAAACCTGGGTAAAACATCGTGTCCCTTGTCTCCTGTTACCATCCGCCTAGACGCACAGTTCGGGACCCCCTACCTGAGATCCGCCGGTTTTGACACCGACATTGGTGCTTTCATTGAGAGTTCCTCTGTGTCGTCACCGATAGGCTCGATGGCTTCTTCGATCATCATCAACGACGCAGTCCAGGGTGAGACCTTTCTCCCCGGACAGACCTTCGTATTCGGCGGCTTTGCACTGCGGGCCAATTCGCTTGGCCATCTGGAGCAGATCGAAAGCTACGCCCCTGGCCGTCAGGTCAGATTGGAAGTTTGAACTTCACGGCTGACATCCGTGGGGACTTGATCTTTGATGGATTCGAGCCACAGCCAAGCGCGCCGCACTGTCACGATGGGCATGATTTAGCTCTGCAGCCGGACAGTACCCTGGAGGCCGCACTCGAGCCCGCTCCGATCTTCAATTCGGAGCCGGCTGTGCAGATCGAGGACGGATGGCTAGACACCGCCTCAGGGGCTGCAACCTCTACGGCGATAGAGCCGAACACTGACCTTGTCCCTTATGAAGCTCGTGACTCCGAGGTGCCGGACTCCTTGCCGAACTCCGAACCTCCTGCGCCCCCTCCAACCGAATCCGGTTGGGCGCCGATCATGGAGTTCACCACCGCGGACATCTTTCAACACTCACCTTTCGGCGACATCTTGAGCTCGCTAAAGTATCTCTCGTTATCAGGAGAGCCCTGGCCGGACTACGGTCAGGGCGGTTGGGATGCGGACGACGAAGAAATTCAACGCCCACCCACCACCCACTTAGTAGACACTGTCGACGATCTAACCGACATGCTAGACTTCGACTCCGAAGGCATCGACGGTATGGACGACGATGCCGGAGACGACCAAGAACCAGCGCCTATCGGGCACTGGAAAGCCACCCCAACTCACGACGTATACATGGTGGATACACCAAAAGGAGCGATAATGAGGAACAACGGGACATGGCGAAGGACAACTCCCCTAGCAAACAACCAAAACGGCGATGCAAGCGCCGCCCGAAGTCCCGCCTCAATAAAATCGACACCCATACAGACCCGTCCCTAGAGCAGGGCAAAGCAGTGGACGGCGAACACGCCACCAAGCAATCATCCGAACACGGTGAACTGGACAAGCAACCCATCCCCGGCGAAAACAAGAGCCTAGACGATCTCACGCCGAACACATCACCAGAGCATAAGAACCTTTATAAAAGGCTCGTCGCTACTGCAAGAAGTTTGAAGAAGCAAAAGCGGAAGCTCAAAACAGCAGAGGACGCACTCAGAATGAGATGGAGCAAAGTACTGAATACCGCAGATAAATATGACGCTAGTCGCCAGGCAAAGAGTTACCCGAAGCGCAAGCTGTTGCCCGAATTCGATGAGGAGGCCTTAGAGCCCCCGCAGTCAAAAAAGAAAGAGGCCGCCTAGCCGGATAGACGACCAGATGATAGGCTAAGAGCAGCAAGGGGCTCCGCACACAAGCCGGCACACGATCAGCATAAAGATCCTCGGAAAAAGGATGACCCGGTCAGGTCTATCTATGGGCCAAAAAAGAAGACTCCAGGAAGCAACACAATCCGCCGAGCGTTTGAAGACAACGGCACACCTAAATACAGGGGCGCCGCACACCCACTATGTTTCACCGACGAGGTACTGGATCATGAATTTCCAGTGGGATTCAAACCCATAAACATAGAGGCATATGACGGAACAATAGACCCCGGAGTCTGGATTGAGGATTATATCCTACACATACATATGGCCAGAGGAGACGATCTCCATGCCATAAAATACCTACCCCTCAAGCTCAAAGGGCCAGCTCGGCATTGGCTCAAAAGCCTCCCAGAAAATACCATTGGAAGTTGGGAAGAGCTCGAGGATGCGTTTCGAGCAAATTTTCAAGGGACTTATGTCCGCCCTCCGGATGCAGACGATTTAAGTCACATAACTCAACAGCCCGGAGAGTCAGCATGCAAATTCTGGAACAGGTTCCTCACCAAAAAGAACCAAATAGTCGACTGTCCGGACGCCGAAGCCTTAGCAGCCTTTAAGCACAACGTCCGAGATGAATGGCTCGCCAGACACCTCGGCCAGGAAAAACCAAGAACAATGGCCGCACTAACAAGCCTCATGACCCGCTTTTGTGCGGGGGAAGACAGCTGGCTGGCTAGATGCAGCACCAGCGACCCGAGTACATCCGAAGCCAGGGATGGAAATGGGAAATCACGACGCAGAAAAGATCAGCGCCGGAATAAGGAAGATGGCCCAAATAGCACGGCGGTCAACGTCGGATTCAAAAGCTCTCGGCCAAATAATAAAACACTGCCCCTCAAGGACAACAGCGACGAGCTATCCAACCTAAACAAAATTCTGGATAGGCTATGTCAAATACATAGTACCTCTGGGAAGCCTGCAAACCATACCCACAGAGATTGTTGGGTCTTCAAACAGTCCGGCCGACTTAACGCCGAACGCAAGGGGCTCGACACACCAAGCGAAGACGACGACGAACCCCACAAGCAGCACGCCGGAAAACAGAAGACTTTCCCACTAGAAGTCAAAACAGTGAACTCACTTCATGTGATAACACGAAAACACAGTGCGGCACCTGCCATACCAGGACACCATCCGCAGAATGGGGATAGACCCTACCAAAATTCGCCGTAGCAGCGCTTCCTTCAAAGGAGTGACGCCAGGCCTTTAAGCCAATTAAACAGGCTCTGTACCGCTAGAGGTTGTGTCTGGTTCATCCGACAACCTCCGTCGCGAAAAGCTCACTCTCCATATCGCCCCATTTCACGGTGGCCCTCAAGCACTACTAGGACGCGAAGCTTTCGCCCGCTTTAACACAATAACACATTACGCATCTCTTACGCTTAAAATGCCTGGTCCACGCGACATAATCTCATTAAAGAGTAACTCCGAGTGTTCCTCGACCATAGAGAACGTGAGGCTGCCTTGACAGCCACACACTAATCCCACCTTGCAGGTCAAAGCCCCTAAAAACAGGTCATTCAGACCTCGGACACGGTTAGGCGAGTCCGGCGTAAATAAACAAGGGGCTTCCCAGCCGCATACCCCTTTACAAGGGGCCGCACGTATAAACGATGAGAGCCAATAAAGCTCAACTTTATTCATCTTCCAAATTATACTTTATTTTAAATACAACTTTTGCACGATATTTCTTCCAAACTAAGTCCTTCTCTTTTACAGATGAAGCACGTGCTACACCCGTCTAGGATACAGCACAACGGAGACACAGGCGCAGACGTGCAGCAGGGACCCGTTGCAAGGATTCTTTTCAGATTAAGACCCTGCGTAAACCTTTCTTACTGTCTCTTGTTGATACACATCCCCCGGTTTTCTACCATAACCGAGGAGGAGGCTGGCGTTTTGGCATCGGCCGCGTCAGAAGTTCCCACCTGTACTTGGACACTAGGGGCTTAGGGCATTGTTCTGCCCGGTATCATAAAGACCGAACACCTCAGGGAGTGTTCGGCGTCTCGAGTTAGGCCTTATATGCATCAGCTCCGAATCATGTCTTTGGTCAAATGTTGGGTTTGCCCGGCTCCTGTGTTTTGCCGCCTTACGTTCCGCTCCATCGGCTAACGTGGCACCAGGAGAACTACTGCGATTGTGCCCCGGTTCGGCCGGGCGAGCACCTCAGTAGAGAAAGCCGAAAACTGACTGTCATGATATAGCGAGACACTGGTCAACCACTCGATCGACTATTGGAATGTTTAGAATTCCTCCGCTTTGACGAAGGACCGCTTCTCGGTCAGGCACATACACGCCCCGAGTTTGGAGAGCACGGTGCCTCTAGGGGCTATATAGTAGCCCCACCATCGAGCTCCTATGGCTAAGTGAAAGTGATAAAGCACTATAGTCCGGTTGCCTAGTTTGCTATGCTATCACCTCCTTCAAAGGACCAAGACGTTGGATTAAGTGTGAAAAAGCGCTTTTCTTTTTTGCAAACACCCCCACACCATGTGTGTGGGGGCTGAAGCCAAGTACTGCAACTTTCAGGTTATTCATACATATACGGCCGCACAGGAGATAGTTCAATACTTGAACGCACAAGTATAAAAAGCCGTTGCATTATAAACATGATCTCAGAAATCATACATGTCATTTAAACATAACATCTTTCGAGCACTGCGACTCTATTAAACGAGCGCCCTGCAGGACTTCCTCAAAATAGTGCTCGGCGGGTAATCGGCTTTTGTCCGAACCCCGGGATGCAACAGCGGTGGCATCCATCTCCGCCCAGTATGTTTTCACATGGGCGAGAGCCATCTGTGCACCTTCTATGCATGCTGACCGCTTCATCGCCTTGATATGCGGCACCGCCCCAAGGAATTGCTGCAACAAGCCAAAATAACTCTTCGGCTTGGGCCTTTCCAGCCACAGATGAGCGACCACATCCGTCATGGCAAGTCCGGACAATCTATTCAGCTCAGCCCACTCAGCCAGCCGATCAGTCAACGGAAGTGGACGCTCCGGACTATGGAATTGAGACCAGTAAAGCTCTTCCATTTTGTGATCCTTCTGGCTTCGGAAATGCACGACTGCGTCCGCCGCACTCGCCGCCAAATCCAGATAAGGATCCTCCGCACCACACAACTGGCCCAGCTGAGCATACTTCGGATCTGTGAACTTCCTACGCAGAAGAAAGGGCTTTCCAGCCACAATGTCTCCGGCTTGACGCAGTTCCTCCTTCATAGCCCGCATCTCACTCCGGGCATCCTTGACTTCGGCGGCGGCCTTCTTTCGGCCCTCTTGCTCCACTCGGCGTTCTCCTTCAAGAACCTCACAACGGTCGGTAGCATCTTTTAATTTCAAGGCCATTCTGGCCATCTCTTCCCTGCTTCGGCAGTGAGCAGCCTTTTCGGCTTTTAGCTCTTCCGCTGCCTTCGAGGCAGCCGCATCACTTTTCCTGGCTTGCTCCTTGGCTCGATCAAGCTCTGCTCGAAGGTCTTCCATAGCAGCGGCACCATCTGCATCAAGCATACAAATTGTAAGGAATGGGCGTCAGCTCCCTTACTAGGCGACCGCGGAGCAACCACCTACCTTGTGAATCATCAAGTCGTTTATTGACCAGCGCGATGTCCGCATCCGCAATATCGAGTTGCCTCTTCAGCTCGGCAACTCCATCAGTCTGGCTGGCCACCGACTATTTCGCCACCTGCATAGGAAAGGCGACATTCTATTACTGAGATTATGATCCTTGGCACGCTGTCGCTTTCGACAGCATACCAAGTCTCAGGGGCTACTATCTATACAGGGCGCACTCCATGTGCAAAACTGTCAAAAGGTATGTCATTTTTTGCGTACCTCAAACCCCGTCAGCAAATTTCCGACGGCCTCATACAACCCGCTTTCGGCGGATGAGATCCTCTCAATTACCATACTCATTAATGTGCGGTGATCTTCCGAGATAGACGCCCTCTTGAGCAAATCCTGCAGCTCCACCGGCCGTACTCCAATGGGTGCCGGACTCTCCGGCCCCGCCGGACTCGAGGAGACCCTCCATGATGACACCTCAGGGTTGTCCGCCCTGCCCGACGGGGCGGCAGATGGAGGCGTCTCGCTCTCCATCATCTCCGGACGAAGGTCCCCCTAAGTTGAGCTCTGCTGAGATGGGCTGAGATCCGAACTACAAGGTGAAAACTTCGGTTACCTTTGGAAATAATATAGGGGCGTTCCCTATTACAAAATTCCCTCTTTTTTACTTACGGCTCGCTGGAGGGCTGATTCCTATGGGGAGACTGTGCGGCCGGGGCTCTTCCCGGCACAGGACCTTCCGGTGCAGATTTCTTTCCCCGCTTTGAGGCCTTGGCCTCCGGGTCTTCGGAAGTAGTCCTCTTCTCCCCCTGGAAGGAGGGACTCTCGATTCCCCCCTTACTGAAAGCCTCCTTGGTAGAGGTGGTAGTTTCCCTGTGCCCCCCTTCGCTCTCCTCCGAAGGCGCAAACTCCAACATTTTGACTAACACGGGATCCGGCGTGGTCTCAGGGAGGGGGGCCGGACACCGTATTAGTTTTTCTTGCGCTATCCACTCCTGTCCAAGGGATAGCTGGTTAAAAGGCAAACCCATGATAAATAAATGGACAATATGTCCAGACACAGGGCTACTTACTTGAGTATCTGGGTGATTGCAGCTTAGGCCGGCGTCCTCGGTCAAGTCCGGACGCATCTCTTGCAATCCGAAGAACAGTTTGTACATCTCCGCGGGTGTCAAACCCAGGAAGTGTTGGAGGGCTCGTGGCCCCTCCGGATTAAATTCCCACAGGCGGAGGGGGCGACGTTTGCAGGGCAGAAGGCGCCGGATCAGCATAACCTGTGCCACTGCGACCAGATTAATCTCCCTTTCTTGGAGGCCTCGAATCCGGTCCTGCAACAGGGGTACGTCTTTGAACGACCCCCAGTTAAGCCCCTTGTTGACCCATGACGTCAGCCGTTGTGGAGGGCCCGAGCGGAAGACGGGCGGCGGCTTCTGCCTGCTGCCCCTTGGAGCGGTGATATAGGACCACTCCTGTTGCCACGAGCCGAGCTCCTCCTAAAAAGAGCCCTCGGGCCATGAAGCATCGGACCTCTTGCTTATAACCGCCCCGCCGCACTTTGCCTGACGCCCCTCAATCATCTTCGGCTCCACGTTGAAGGTTTTGAGCCACAAGCCGAAGTGAGGGGTAGTGCGGAGGAAGGCTTCGCAGACGACAATGAATGATGAGATGTGGAGGATGGACTCCGGAGCCAAGTCATGGAATTCCAGCCCATAGTAAAACATGAGCCCCCTCACGAAGGAATCCATCGGGAAGCCTAAACCCCGACGGAGGTGAGACACGAACACGACGCTCTCGCCGGGCTCGGGAGTAGGAATAACTTGCCCTCGGGCAGGCAACCTATGCGAAATCTCGTAGGTTAAGTACCTGGCGTCTCTCAGCTTTAGCACGTCTTCTTCTGTGACGGAAGAGGGCATCCACCAGCCTCGTAGGTCGGAACCGGACATTGTTGAAGGTCGAAGGTGCCCGAATCTGGACCCCTGGGTGTTGGAACTCGGGAGCGAGGGGCGGATTCGATTGAGGATTGAAGGAAAAGAATAGGCGTTGGTCTCATTATAAAGATGAAGAATACCAAGAGCCGTCCCCGTGACTGTTTGGAACCCGCCTTCGATGGAGGGGGCGTGGCAACGGGCACGGTTGGGTTACCCACGTCAGTATTTATGAGAATCCCGGAATAAGGGGAACACGATCTCTGCCTCGACAAGACGTGCCAAGGAAACCGCTTCGCTAAACACGCTGAGGTGGCACAATAAAAACGATTCAAGAAAAGGCTTGGTAGTGGTGTGACGTCGCGCCACCAAATACGTTAGCAGATTGAACTTGTGTAATATTATTCTCTCTATGGTGGTACGTGGAATTTATTTTGCAGAGCCGGACACTATCCTGGTGTTCACAATCTTCTATAAATTATTCGGAGGAGGAACCCGCCTTGCAATGCCGAAGACAATATGCGCGCCGGACTCATCGTCATTGAAGCCTGGTTCAGGGGCTACTGAGGGAGTCCTGGACTAGGGGGTGTCCGGATAGCCAAACTATCATCATCGGTCGGACTCCAAGACTATGAAGATACAAGATTGAAGACTTTGTCCCGTGTCCGGATGGGACTTTCCTTGGCGTGGAAGGCAAGCTTGGCGATACGGATATGTAGATCTCCTACCATTGTAACCGACTCTGTTTAACCCTAGCCCTCTCCGGTGTCTATATAAACCGGATGGCTTTAGTCCGTAGGACGAACAACAATCATACCATAGGCTAGCTTCTAGGGTTTAGCCTCCTTGATCTCGTGGTAGATCTACTCTTGTAACACACATCATCAATATTAATCAAGCAGGACGTAGGGTTTTACCTCCATCAAGAGGGCCCAAACCTGGGTAAAACATCGTGTCCCTTGTCTCTTGTTACCATCCGCCTAGACGCATAGTTCGGGACCCCCTACCCGAGATCCGCTGGTTTTGACACCGACACCATGTTAAAATGATTTATTTCATAACTAAATAACCGTAGCTCGGTTTTTAATAAACTTTATATGTAAATGGGGTGGAAAAAATGCCTAGTTTAAATTGGTGGAATTATTTTGCATGTTTAACAACTCTAAAATTATGTAATAGGTAGAACAGTACCAAACTCAAATTATGCACATGAGGATTTTCTGGAATTGTTGTTTGTTGTTTTCGGCCTCATTTAAACTTGCCTAGATAGTGTAGTTTAATTATGTTTCACCTCTTGCCATGTTACAACCTTTAATATTGTTGGGTAGCATAAACGGGAGTGAACTAAATAATTTTATGTGGTGTTTCGTCAATATGCAACTCGTTGCATATTGAGCTCCACTTAACTTGTAGTATTGTTTGTTGCACCTTGCCATGCCATGCCTCTTTAAACTGGACATGCATCATACTTGGTTGTGCATCATGCCATGATTATGTGATGGTTGTTTACCATGTTGTTTGCTTCTTTCCGGTATGATTCTCTCCTTACCTTCGGTTTCGTTCCGGAGTTGTGAGGGCTCGTTCAACTACATCCGTTTGTCTTCTTCTTGGACTAGTTCTTCTTCCTATCGGGATCTCAGGCAAGATGACCATTACCCTCAATATCACTTCTATCTTTGCTTGCTAATTGCTTCGTTCTGTCGCTATGCTGCGCTACCTTTCCCTTGTTTACCATGCCTCCCATATTGCCATGTCAGCCTCTAACCTTTTCACCCTTCCTAGCAAACCGTTGTTTGGCTAAGTTACCGCTTTTTCTCAGCCCCTCTTATGGCGTTGCTAGTTGCAGGTGAAGTTGAAGATTGCTCCATGTTGGAACAGGATCATTTTGGGATATCACAATATCTCTTACTTAATTAATGCATCTATATACTTGGTAAAGGGTGGAAGGCTCGGCCTTATGCCTGGTGTTTTGTTCCTTGACTTTGCGTTCCTTACGCGGTTGGGTGATTTATGGGACCCCCTTGACAGTTCGCTTTGAATAAAACTCCTCCAGCAAGGCCCAACATTGGTTTTACATTTTCCTAACAACCTACTATCTTTCCCTTGGGCAGGCCAACCCAAGGTTCATCTGTTTTTTAAACCCCCCCAGGCCAGTGCTTCTCTAAGTGTAGGTCCGAGCCGAGCCGCATGCGGGGCCACCTCAGGGAAACTCGAGGTCTGGTTTTACTCGTAGCCTGTCTCATCCGGTGTGCCCTGAGAACGAGATATGTGCAGCTCCTATCGGGATTTGTCGGCACAGTCGGGTGGTCTTGCTGGTCTTGTTTTACCATTGTCGAAATGTCTTGTAAAGCGGGATTCCGAGACTGATCGGGTCTTCCTGGGAGAAGGAATATCCTTCGTTGACCGTGAGAGCTTGTGATGGGCTAAGTTGGGACACCCCTGCAGGGTATAAACTTTCGAGAGCCGTGCCCGCGGTTATGTGGCAGATGGGAATTTGTTAATATCCGATTGTAGAGAACTTGACACCTTGACTTAACTAAAACGCATCAACTGCGTGTGTAGCCGTGATGGTCTCTTTTCGGCGGAGTCCGGGAAGTGAACACGGTCTTTGTGTTATGATTGTGCGTAAGTAGTTTCAGGATCACCTCTTGATCACTTCTAGCTTCTCGACCGTTCCGTTGCTTCTCTTCTCGCTCTTATTTGCGTATGTTAGCCACCATATTTGCTTAGTGCTTGCTGCAACTCCACCTCATTACCACTTCCTACCCATAAGCTTAAATAGTCTTGATCTCGCGGGTTTTGAGATTGCTGAGTCCTCGTGACTCACCAGATACTACCAACAGTTGCAGGTGCCGATGATACCAGTGCAGGTGATGCAACCGAGCTCAGATGGGAGCTCAATGAAGATCTTGGTTGTTGCTATGTTTCGTTTCATGTTGATCAGTAGTGGAGCCCAGTTGGGACGATCAGGGATCTAGCATTTGGGGTTATCTTCTTTTCTTTTGGCTTCGTCCGTAGTCGGACTATGTGTAGACTCTGATGATGTATGAATTATATGTTCATTGTGTGAAGTGGCGATTGTAAGCCAACTCTTTATCCCATTCTTGTTCATTACATGGGATTGTTGAAGATGACCCTTCTTGCGACAAAACCACAATGCGGTTATGCCTCTAAGTCGTGCTTTGACATGTGGGAGATATAGCCGCATCGTGGGTGTTACAAGTTGGTATCAGATCCATCCCCGACTTAGGAGCCCCCTACTTGATCGAATCGCTGACGTTGTTGAGTCTAGAACAAAAATGTTTTGAGTCTTAGGATTACATATATCGGAGAGTAGGATTCTTTTTACTCCTCAGCCCCTTCGTCGCTCTGGTGAGGCCTCCTAACGTAGATGTTTTGTCTTTCCTCTCCTCAAATTTCACTAAAAGTTTTTTAGGACCACGCGGGTATCTTGGGATCGTTCTGATATTCTTATGACGAGAACATTGTTCTTGGTGCCTCCTGACATTTAGAGGTTGTGGAAGTGTCCCAGGGAGTTGAGCTCCGAGGTGTCATCGTCATAATTTATCGTTGTAGTTCTGGAATACCTGAGTTTCGCCAACATCAAAAATCTCTTTTATGCAGCTAGTGGAAAGATAACCTCGACGCCACCCAGTACTGGGGAGTTCGGGAGTATTGCCATAGCTCGTATAACGGATGCTTTTCGAAGGTTGAGGTACACGATTTCCGGAGTTTTCTTGGTTATGTGTTGACGGATGGATACAACTGGATGTAGGGATTGTTAGTTTTGGGTGAGATATATATTGCTTCCCCTCTATCCCCAACACCAGATTCCATAACCAGAAAGTTTTGGGAGTTTTATAGGTGGTAATTCAAGTAGCTCCTAGAATATCTTTCCGAAGATGCATGATATGGGATTGGGTAAATCTCTATCATATGTATTTGTCCCGGCTTATTATGCAAGCCAAATCCTTTGTTTTGTTTTATTTGTGGTATTCGAGTTGCTTCGAAGTCAAGTGTTGATTCCATACCTTTCCTAAGCGGTGTTCTCATATTGCTATGTGAATACTAATCCTTCTTGATCATCGAGGTCGTCATGATAATTCTTTTCCAACTAGTGTGCTTCTCTTCAAGTGGACCCAATCATTTCAACATCCTCAAGATCATTTCTAAGTTTTCTCAACGGTGTTTCTTCCATCCGTCCCGAGTTGCCTTTGTTTCCCGCCCTCCTACCTTTTTATTTTTCTTCAAGGACTCAGATTTCTTAATCAAGTATATTTTTATTGATGGGAAGTTTCTCTATTCCTTTCCGTCAATGTTCTTATCCGATGATTCTCAGAAAGATACTAACAGAGCTTCAAGTTTATCATCCTTCGTTGTTGTTTCTTCTCCGGTGGATTAATTTCAAGCTTCGGTGTTGATCATATCTCTTACTTTTGTTTCACATATCTTCCCATGTGAATTTGTTATCCAAGGCTCCCTTATTTATTCACCTCTCCCAGTTCATATCCGGAGTGTTGAAGTTATCTCGGAAGATTTGTGTTTCCATTCTCTATCCGCTCATCATTCAAGTTATTTTGAGGTTGTTATCTCATTCAAGCCATTTAATTCAACCGGTGCAATCCCCCCTTTCAAGAAATTGTTCAACGGTGTTTTCTCTTTAGTGGGCCTAACCCACAGGTCTTTTCCTAGGATCTTACCTGACTCTTCTAATTTTCCCGGAGCCATTCCCAAATTCTTTTCGAAGTTTGACATAAGAATGAATTTCATCGTCAGATGTTTTCCAAGATCGATTTCAAATTATTTTTCCTTGTTGGCTCAACCTCTTTGTTTTTCATTCTCACGGAGTATCTCAACAATTTTGGTGGTTCTCGTCATCATTCTCAGCATGTGAAGACCGAAGAAGTGTTTCTTCTAAATCTTGTCCCTTCTCTCGAAGATTCATGGTTCTAGCTTCATGCCATCCTCATATTTTTTTTTGATTGTGACAATTCTTTTCACCCATCCGGAGCATTTCATGAGTTGTTTCCATTTCTTTCCTCCGAAGGCCATCATGTCATAATTCTTCATTCTCAGCGTGTAGCTATCGTTCTCCAAATCTTACCGATGCATCGTTCAAATACCCTCTAATCAGTTCATGATCTCTTCGTTCTCATGTATCTAAATCCCCTCAATTATCTTTGTTCAATTTTTTTCTAATTCTTCCCGATGATTCGTGCTCTTTTCTTCGATCGTTTTCAATTCATACGATGGTTCATTTGAGATTCCTCTTCCCATGTTCTCATATTAATTTATTCGTTGTTTAAATCCTACCGGTGGATCATTGAAGACTTTTCTCAAGTTTACGATATATCCCTCTTAATCCTTTCTACGAGAATAAGTAGTATGCCAAATCCGTTGCTTGTCATCAATTTAAATTCGTGAAGGATACGCATAACATAATTCTTATTCTTGTTTCATCTAAGTGATTAATTGTTTCCTTCAGAGTTTGTTCATGAGGAATAAATTCTCGGTTCTAAGATGTTCATCTTTTCTTTCCGGAGTTCCAAGTTCTCTCGGTTATATCATCACGAAGCTCCATCTAAATCATTGCAAGGCTCACCTTGTTCTTTCAACTTCTCTTTTCTTTCTATCATTCTCTTTTTACCGGAGTTTCTTCAAGGTGGTTCATCAAGGATTTAATTCATTCTTCAATTGTTCTTCAAGTTTTCTCTCGAAGTTATGATCCGCCAAGCTATGCTCAAAGATAAACATGGTGCTCAACACATGTTTTTTCTGAGGAGTTCAAGTATTCTTCTTCTTTCATTTCGAAGTGCTATTCTCCTACCTTTTCTTTTGAGATGGTGTTATATCATTCTTGACAATTTTCATTCATGTTTCGTGATTCACATGTTGTCAAGAATGAGGTAGTTTAAATCCATTAATCTTTTCGTTGGAGTTATATTGTGTCATATTTCACCTAAAACCTTCCCTAAGGAATGTTGCTATTGTGGTGATTATCAATGGTCCAAGTTATCTCTCTATCATCTTGGTGAAAGGAGTTCTTCATTTCGTTGGTGTTATCAATTATATTTTTTGTTTCCGTAGTGGCAGAATTTCGCCTCAATTTTGAGAAGTTTTCCATAAGCCCACTACAAGCTTATTCGTTTCATTGTTGGTTTTCCATCAACTCTGTTATAACCTTCTTGGAAGGGTGCTTTCCAAGATCTTTTGTGGTAGAAGTTGGTATTTTCTTCTCCATTCTTTTATTCCAATGATCTATCTTCTATTCTTTCTTTCGGAGGCATTGTGATGTTGCTCTTTTCACTCATCATATCGAATTGTGAGGATCGTGTTCTTTTCGTGCTTATCCATTTAACCGGAGCGTTGTGTCATCTCTTCAAGTTCTTTTCATCTTGTCAAGTCTTGCATCTCTTTTCAACCGGAGTGCTGTCCGAATTTGTTCTTCCTTGTTCCTTGTTTATCTCATTTCAACCAGAGCGGGTTCAATTCCTTCTTGTCCATTGTACTCGTCATTCATAGCTTTGCAGCCTCCAAGGTGCACATGGTGTTCCTTCTTTCTATTCTCTACCACAGTGCTCTCAATTGTGTTCAACTCTGTTGTGTTCTCTCTTTCAACTTTTCAACCTCTCAAGGTTCTTTGGTTTGACTCATTGGTCGAAGAAGCAACTTAGTTTTGCCTCTTCTCTTCCTCTTCTGTTTCTCTCCGGTGCCATACTAGATCTCGGGACGAGATCCTCTTGTAGTGGTGGAGTGTTGTAACACCCCGGATGTAACTTTCCACAATTATAACTCCAACTCTTGCCATTTTCAGCTATGTATTGTGATTTTTTCTTCGTGGTTGGGTTTTTGTCTTTTATTTTGCATGTTGTTCATGTCATGCATCTCATCTCATAGCATCATGCGCATTGCATCTGCATGTTTTCATAAAGTTTGCATCCGTTCATAGTTGCCGCATTCCCCCTTGCCTTCATCGACCTCTCTCAGACCCCTCGTGTGCGTCCGAAACTTGCCCCGAACCCGAACCGCTCAGTCATCACCGTTGGATTCAGATCATCCCCAAACATCTATAAAACATCTCCGTTTTCTTATTTGGACTCACTAGTATTTTTTTCTCGGTCCGTCTGATTTTTATCGGAGGGACTAGATCACCCCAATCTAACCCACATGCTATATATATATGTCCAAACCCTAGTCTAGGCTTGTCCCATCCACCAAATCTCCTCACCTGCCGCCGCCAGTCTCTCCATCGGGATCCAACCCGCAACCAGCTTCTGCCTCCCTTGTTTCTTCCACTAGTCCAACCGCATCCACCCAAATCAAATCTTGTCTTCCTTGATTTCTGTGCCAACCCAATCACCCACAGCCTCGCTCGTTCCAGATCGAAGGAATCACCCCCAAGCATTGATGGATCCAAACCAGCCTTCTCCCCTCGATCCATGAGATCCATAGCTCCCCTGCCCGCGGCCCCGCGTTCCCCCTCCACGTTCGTACCCGAGCAGGAGCGCTCGACATCGTCTCCTCGCGCCACCAAGTCACCGTTCCCATCTGCCGCCGACGTCCGAACCTTCAGCTAGCAAGATGAGCACCACCGCGCCCTTCCTCCCTGTTCTCCCTTCCCTTTCTCTATTTCTTCACCTTTCCCCACTCATCTCTCTCTGTTGCCTCCATAGGACACCATGGCTGACCTCTTCTTTCGATACGTCGCCGCACCTTCTTCTCCTTCAAGCAGCAGCAGCCCCGTGCGCCTTCGACCACGCCTGACCCCGAGCCGCTGCCTTCCCCTCGTCCCCCCGTGCAGACCACCCAAGGCCGTCCTGACCCGCCGGGATCTCAACCTTTAGGCCACCCTGACGCGCCCCTGCCTCCTCGACCTCCTGACCCCCCCTCATGCCCAAGCCGCACGGGAGACGAGCACCCCGCAGGTCACGCGCCTATCACGCTCGCCTTCTCTCTTCTTCCCCTTTTCGTTCTGCTCCATCCTCTCTAAATATCTCTCTCTCTTTGTTCAAGTGCAGAGGAAGTGCTCCGTCGCCCGCTGCCTGTAGCCGCGCTGCTCCCCTTCCCCGAGCACCTCGTCCCCGCTGTTGCTAGTCGCCGGAACCAGCAGGCCATCCTCGTCCGCACCCCTGCCCCGCCGACACCCAGCTCGCCGGAGCCCAGTTGTCGTGCCGCCTATCTTCTGCTTCGCCATGGCCTACTGTTGCCTCTGTTGAAAACGAGCAGCAGCGGCTCGCTCGTCCCGAGCGTTGACCGCGCCTCCAGCGCATTAGCTGCAAGGCCCAGCTAGTGCCAGGAGGGCCCAACCTCCTCCGCGGCCTGCCTGCACCGCCCTCAGCCGCCAACACCTACTGGGCTTGGCCCATGGGTGAGTGCCCACAACCCCTCTCTGTTGGCCTAGTCCGCCCAGATTCAGCCCATGTAGTTTTTTCATCTGCTGCGAATTTCACCAATTTCCAGAGACTGCAGTTTTACAGAAAAACCTTGTTGTTCATGCATTTAATAACTAATCAATCATGCATCATATGTAAAAACTTTATATATGTAAAATGCTTAGAATTTTATCGAGTTTCATAGTATGCAACTTTCAACCATGTTTGAAATGTTTAAAATGATGTTTGTTTAAATTTGCTCAAATGCCATGTTAAAATGATTTATTTCATAACTAAATAACCATAGCTCGGTTTTTCATTATACTTTATATTTAAATGGGGTGGAAAAATGCCTTGTTTAACTTGGTGGACTTATTTGCATGTTTAACAACTCTAAAATTATGTAATAGGCAAAACAGTCCCAAACTCAAATTATGCACATGAGGATTTTCTGGAATTGTTGTTTGTTGTTTCCGCCCTCATTTAAACTTGCCTAGATAGTGTAGTTTAATTATGTTTCACCTCTTGCCATGTTACAACCTTTAATATTGTTGGGTAACATAAACGGGAGTGAACTAAATAATTGTATGTGGTGTTTCGTCAATATGCAACTCGTTGCATATTGAGCTCCACTTAACTTGTAGTATTGTTTATTGCACCTTGCCATGCCATGCCTCTTTAAACTTGACATGCATCATACTTGGTTGTGCATCATGCCATGATTATGTGATGGTTGTTTACCATGTTGTTTGCTTCTTTCTGGTTTGCTTCTCTCGTTAGCTTCGGTTTCGTTCCGGAGTTGTGAGGGCTCGTTCAACTACATTCGTTTGTCTTCTTCTTGGACTAGTTCTTCTTCCTATCGGGATCTCAGGCAAGATGACCATTACCATCGATATCACTTCTATCTTTGCTTGCTAGTTGCTTCGTTCTATCGCTATGCTGCGCTACCTTTCCCTTGTTTACCATGCCTCCCATATTGCCATGTCAGCCTCTAACCTTTTCACCCTTCCTAGCAAACCGTTGTTTGGCTAAGTTACCACTTTTGCTCAGCCCCTCTTATGGCGTTGCTAGTTGCAGGTGAAGTTGAAGATTTCTCCATGTTGGAACATGAGCATTGTGGGATATCACAATATCTCTTACTTAATTAATGCATCTATATACTTGGTAAAGCGTGGAAGGCTCGGCCTTATGCCTGGTGTTTTGTTTCACTCTTGCCGCCCTAGTTTCCGTCATACCGGTGTTATGTTCCTTGATTTTGTGTTCCTTACGCGGTTGGGTGATTTATGGGACCACCTTGACAGTTCACTTTGAATAAAACTCCTCAAGCAAGGCCCAACATTGGTTTTACATTTGCCTAACAACCTACTAACTTTCCCTTGGGCAGGCCAACCCAAGGGTCATCTTTTTTTAAACCCCCCGGGCCAGTGCTTCTCTAAGTGTTGGTCCGAATCGAGCCGCCTGCGGGGCCACCTCGGGGAAACTCGAGGTCTAGTTTTACTCGTAGCCTGTCTCATCCGGTGTGCCCCGAGAACGAGATATGTGCAGCTCCTATCGGGTGGTCTTGCTGGTCTTGTTTTACCATTGTCAAAATGTCTTGTAAACCGGGATTCCGAGACTGATCGGGTCTTCCTGGGAGACGGAATATCCTTCGTTGACCGTGAGAGCTTGTGATGGGCTAAGTTGGGACACCCCTATAGGGTATAAATTTTCGAGAGCCGTGCCCGCGGTTATGTGGCAGATGGGAATTTGTTAATATCCGATTGTAGAGAACTTGACACTTGACTTAATTAAAACGCATCAACCGCGTGTTTAGTCATGATGGTCTCTTTGAACATGGTCTTTGTGTTATGATTGTGCGTAAGTAGTTTCAGGATCACCTCTTGATCACTTCTAGCTTCTCGACCGTTCCGTTGCTTCTCTTCTCGCTCTTATTTGCATATGTTAGCCACCATATTTGCTTAGTGCTTGCTGCAACTCCACCTCATTACCACTTCCTACCCATAAGCTTAAATAGTCTTGATCCGCGGGTTTTGAGATTGCTAATTCCTCGTGATTCACCAGATACTACCAACAGTTGCAGGTGCCGATGATACCAGTGCAGGTGATGCAACCGAGCTCAGATGGGAGCTCAACGAAGATCTTGGTCATTGCTATGTTTCGTTTCATGTTGATCAGTAGTGGAGCCCAGTTGGGACGATCGGGGATCTAGCATTTGGGGTTATCTTCTTTTCTTTTGGCTTCATCCGTAGTCGGACTATGTGTAGACTCTGAATGATGTATGCATTTTATGTTCATTGTGTGAAGTGGCGATTGTAAGCCAACTCTTTATCCCATTCTTGTTCATTACATGGGATTGTGTGAAGATGACCGTTGCGACAAAACCACAATGCGGTTATGCCTCTAAGTCGTGCTTAGACACGTGGGAGATATAGCCGCATCGTGGGTGTTACACATCTACCCTGAGTGAAATCAACCGAATCTAATCAACTTCGCGTTAAATGAGAATATCACGGAGGGAGGTTTGCTTGTGTGTTCAATGACAAGGCCCTCCAACCATACATACCTTTTTTGCATAAGAGTGAGCTGGTATACCAAATCATCTATCACCATCGAGCAACATTGGTCACTTATAATCTACTTCAATACTTTCAATAATTTATCTATTCCCAATAAATATCGCACCGATCATATTTCCACCCATGTTTATTATCTGTATAATGGCTATGTTGTTTAGTGTATTTCAATTTGATGTGATCCTTTGGTGTCATTCAGCTCGGTCTTGCTCTCATGAATATTTCTTAGTAGAGTATTTGTGCTTCGTGACTTGTTTTGTTTTATATTGTTCATCCATGCTTTACATATTGTTCCATTCTGTTTTAGCATTGTCTTCGTGAAAGTACTCTATTACTATATTAGGAAGATTATCAATGCTTTCATCGAAAGCTTTGTTTAGTCTAACGGGTTTGATATGGTTATCTCTGTGGGTATATTCTAATTTAGTACGAGTGTTCCCGCTATAGTTTTTTCTCTGCTGACGGAGCAAAATACCGCAGATCCCTTGGTCGGGTTCATGACGAGATCAGAAGTACTTGAACGAAGTCTGCACGTACAGTTTACCCAGGTTCGGGCCTTCGAAGAGTAATACCCTACATCCTAATTCTTCTCGTTATTCATGGTGTCAGTGCAACAAAACCTGGGTCCGTTGCCCAGACTGTGCACAGGCCCAAGAATAAGATTACAGAACCAAGATCAGATCAAAGCACGAGGGATCAGTTCTTTGAAGGCTCAAAGTGCAGATCAAGAAGACCAAAACTAGCTAGAGAGACAAGATACCACTACGAGAAGAACCTCCCTTGCTGGGCAGGCGAGCCTGGCGAGGTTGGGTTTGCCCTGGAAGCAAGCCTCCAAGATCGCCCCGGCAGGCCTGCCGGGGCTCACGGAGGCAAACCACTCCACCACACCACCTCACAGTGACGCACGTCGTCGTTCAGTGCGGTGTAAAGCTCCTAAGTGACTAAGTGGCCGCTCCCTGCCACACGGCAGCCACTTCCTACAGAAAATACCTCCAAGCGACACCCGTCCTGAGACGTGTCAAGCAAGCAGGCACGAAGCTGGCAAAACAGCCCGGCAGGGCCTGCCGGACAAGCTGTGATGTGACACTGAGTGGCGCATTTAATGTGCTCTGTCAGCCTGGAGAGTTAGGTATGATAGCACTGTTTGTTATGTAATCAATATGTAAAGACTGATTTGCCACTGTGGTTACCCCTTGATCTATAAAAGGAGGCCCATGGCAACCGTAGAAGGGATTAGGACCCCCGCACGTTCATACGCGCGTAGCCACTTTCGCCCCAAGGCAACCTTGCCGGGCAAGAGCGATGCGTTTTCCACCATTTTCCACAATCAATCCACCAAAGCAGGAGTAGGTTTTTACGCCTCGCAGCGACCCGAAACTGGGTAAAACTACCTGTGTGATCTCTATCGTGCTGTGTTACGCTTCTCCGCTCTTTGTACAACATGCTCATCCCCCCACCGAACCAAAAAGGGCTCATGGCCCCATAGGTGGCCGTGGTTTCCCATGACATCTTTGGCATGCCAAGTAGGGGAGTCACTTGCGCGAACCCGAGAGCGTAAGCAGCGTGCCATCTTCATCGCCATTTTCATCATCGACGACTCCATCGACTATGGCGCCCAAGAAGAAGTCCGGTGTCGTAGCTCACCCGTACGCCTCGAAGGCCCTGCCGCCCGCGACCGCCTACACCGCGGGGAATGCAGAGGCGCATGAGGATGTGGGCGATGTGGTCGGCGCAGGCGGCGTTGTCACCACCTCCCCCGTGGCCGAAGCAGGAGCGGAAGGCATCGGAGAAGGACAACACCACCAACATCCTGGCGACCATGCTCCGCGAGGTATGGGTAGAGAGATTATCCTTCTGTCCCTCCCGGTCTGGCCGAGGGGCATAGCCATAGCGGTGACGTTCGCCCTGAGGCGAATTGCAGTCCTATGGTCGCCCCCGCCATGGGCTCAGTCGCAGGACATCCACCACCCCCGGAGAAAATTGGCCCAGCCAATGCTCCGAATGGAGTCATTGGCCCGCGTGCGCCATCACCTCGTCACCACGCCATCCCAGCGACTGGCTCCTGTCGACAGGAGCCCGACGCAGCCACCGCCGACACCGTCAAGAGCCGGGCGATGCTGCGTTCTACATCATCATCACCAATGCCAAGCACCGCTTCAGAGGCCATGGCGCGGAACCAGCTGCTGCTGAGGTTTCTACCGGCAGCTGATCAGATGGATGAGTGGAGATCCACCATTCAGAGTCTGATTGGCTTTGCCGTGGCTGAAGGCTCACAGCAAGATGGCTCGCCACAACCTCCCCAAACGACGACGGCGGCCCATGCTGCTGGCCGTGCGGAAGGGGCCACCCCCATGGTGCAATCCCCTCCACGGCAACCAGCGTGAGGGTCATGAGACCAAGAGCTTGATGACGTCTCAATGGCTTTGTCCGATCCTCGAGCACATCAAGGCCGACGACGAGCCCTGGGGGACAGGCAGATGGAGGGAGCGCATGTCACCATCAAGCGACACCATGACGACCACCACTAGTCCAATGGGCGCGACGGCCCCAACGTTGACGAGCCTGTGATACGTCTCCAACGTATCTACTTTTCCAAACACTTTTGCCCTTGTTTTGGACTCTAACTTGCATGATTTGAATGAAACTAACCCGGACTGACGCTATTTTCAGCAGAACTGCCATGATGTTGTTTTATGTGTAGAAAACAAAAGTTCTCGGAATGACCTGAAAATCCACGGAGGCAAGTTTTGGAAAATATAAAAAATACTAGCGAAAGAATCAAGACCAGGGGCCCACACCCTATCCACGAGGGTGGGGGGTGTGCCCACCCCCCCGAGCGTGCCCCCTGTCTCATGGGCCCCCTGAGGCTCCATCGACCTCAACTCCAACTCCATATATTCTGTTTCACGGAGAAAAACTTCAGAAAGGCAGTTTCATCGTGTTTTACGATACGGAGCCGCGGCCAAGCCCTAATCTCTCTCGGGAGGGCTGATCTGGAGTCCGTTCGGGGCTCCGGAGAGGGGGATTCGTCGCCGTCGTCATCATCAACCATCCTCCATCACCAATTTCATGATGCTCACCGCCGTGCGTGAGTAATTCCATTGTAGGCCTGCTAGACGGTGATGGGTTGGATGAGATTTACAATGTAATCAAGTTAGTTTTGTTAGGATTTGATCCCTAGTATCCACTATGTTCTGAGATTGATGTTGCTATGACTTTGCTATGCTTAATGCTTGTCACTAGGGCCCGAGTGCCATGATTTCAGATCTGAACCTATTATGTTTTCATGAATATATGTGTGTTCTTGATCCTATCTTGCAAGTCTATAGTCACCTATTATGTGTTATGATCCGACAACCCCGAAGTGATAATAATCGGGATACTTCTCGGTGATGACCATAGTTTGAGGAGTTCATTTATTCACTGTGTTAATGCTTTGTTCTAGTTCTCCATTAAAAGGAGGCCTTAATATCCCTTAGTTTCCGCTAGGACCCCGCTGCCACGGGAGGGTAGAACAAAAGATGTCATGCAAGTTCTTTTCCATAAACATGTATGACTATATATGAAATACATGCCTACATTACATTGATGAACTGGAGCTAGTTCTGTGTCACCCTATGTTATAGCTATTACATGAGGAATCGCATCCGACATAATTATCCATCACTAATCCAATGCCTACGAGCTTTTCACATCTTGTGCTTCGCTTATTTACTTTTCCGTTGCTACTGTTACAATTACTACAAAACTATTATCTTTACCTTTGCCACTGTTACCTTTATTATCATACCACTTTGCTACTAAATACTTTGCTGCAGATACTAAGTTATCCAGGTGTGGTTGAATTGACAACTCAACTGCTAATACTCAATAATATTCTTTGGCTCCCCTTGTGTCGAATCAATAAATTTGGGTTGAATACTTTACCCTCAAAAGCTGTTGCGATCCCCTACACTTGTGGGTTATCAAGACTAATTTCTCGCGCCGTTGCCGGGGAGAATAGCTCTATTCTTTGAGTCACTTGGGATTTATATCTGTTGATCACTATGAGGAACTTGAAAGATGAAAGAACCAAGATTTTGCCCTCAACAACGAGGGGAGGTAAGGAACTGCCATTTAGCTCTGCACTAGATTCCCCTTTTGTTATTAGTAAGCTTGCAACACCTAAACCTGCTACTACTATGAATTCTGATATGTCACATGTCATTGATGATGCCACTTCTGCTATGCATGATACTTATGATGAAACTACTTCTGTGCGTGATACTACTTTGCCATTAGGTGAATTTCTTGATGAACAACTTGCTAGGGCTAGAGAGAATGAAATTATTGAAGATGCTATTATTGATGATAGTGATGATGAAAGTTCTCCCCCTGATTATGAATTACCTGTTTTTCATGAGGGTTATGTTATGGAAGAGGAAGCTGCTAGCGCTATCTTTGCTTGCAAAGATAGATATGATCTTAAGAAGTTATTAGCTAAATGGAAGCAGCTATCTCTTAATGCTAGAATGAAACCTGACCCTGCTTTTGCTACTTCACCTATCTGTGTTACTGATAAGGATTATGAATTCTCTGTTGATCCTGAGATTATTACTTTAGTTGAATCTGATCCTTTTTATGGCCTTGAATCTGAAACTGTTGTGGCACATCTTACCAAGTTGAATGATATAGCTACCCTGTTTACTCATGATGAGAAGTCTTGCTATTATTATATTCTTAAGATATTTCCGTTCTCGTTAAAGGGTGATGCTAAGACTTGGTATAATTCTCTTGCTCCTGGTTGTGTGCGTAGTCCCTAGGATATGATTTATTACTTCTCTGCTAAATATTTCCCTGCTCATAAGAAACAAGCTGCCTTGCGGGGAATATATAATTTTGTGCAAATCAAAGAAGAGAGTCTCCCACAAGCTTGGGGGAGGCTTCTCCGGTTACTCAATGCTTTGCCTGATCATCCTCTCAAGAAAAATGAAATACTTGATATCTTTTATAATGGACTAACCGATGCTTCCAAGGACTACTTGGATAGTTGTGCTGGTTGTGTTTTCAGGGAAAGAACAGTCGACGAAGCAGAATTACTATTGAATAATATGTTAACTAATGAAAATAATTGGACTCTTCCTGAGCCAATTCCTGAGGCAATTCCTGAAGAAATTGAACCAACTCCTGAGCCTATTTCTAAACCCACTTCAAAGAAGAGAGGTGTTCTATTTCTCTGTCCTAAAGATATGCAAGAGGGAAAGAAATCAATGAAAGAAAAAGGTATTAAAGCTGAAGATGTTAAGAACTTACCACCTATTGAAGAAATACATGGTCTTAATATACCGCATGTTGAAGAACCACATTGTCTTGATAACCCGACATAGATAGTAAAGGTAAATTCTCTCTATAGATATGATAAAGTTGAAATCCCCTCTACTAAATTTCATAGCCCATGCTTAGATGAATTTGATGACTTTATGGCTAGACAAGAAAGTTTTAATGCTTATGTTGGTAGATAATTAAATAATAATGCTTTCGAGATAGGACACTTGAGTGATTATATGGCTAGAGTTAAAGGTGAAATTAAACTCATTAGCAAATATGCTTCTATGGTTGCTACTCAAGCTGAACAAGTACTTAAAGCTCAAAATGATTTGCTCAATGAATTAAATAATAAACCTGACTTTGCTGTTAGAGTGGCTACTAGAACTGGTAGAATGACTTAGGAACCTTTGTATCCTGAAGGCCACCCTAAGAGGATCGAGCAAGATTCTTAGAGAAACAATTTAGAGGCACCTAGTTCTTCTAAAAAGAAGAAAAATAAAAACGATAGAACTTTGCATGCTTCTAGTGAACCTGTTATAGACACACCTGAGAACCCCAATGATATTTCTATTTCTGATGCTGAAACACAATCAAGTGATGAACATGAACCTAGTGATAATGTTAATGATAATTTTCATGTTGATGCTCAACCTAGCAAAAACAATGAAGTAGAGATTGAACCTGCTGTTGATCTTGATAACCCACAATCAAAGAATCAACGTTATGATAAGAGAGATTTTGTTGCTAGGAAGCACGGTAGATAAAGAGAACCATGGGTTCAGAAACCCATGCCCTTTCCTCCTAAACCATCCAAGACAAAGGATGATGAGGATTTTGAGTGCTTTGCTGAAATGATTAGACCTATTTTCTTAAGTATGCGCTTAACTGATATGCTCAAAGTAAATCCTTAGTATATGAAGGATATCATTACAAATAAAAGAAAGATACCGGAAGCTGAAATTTCCACCATGCTTGCTAATTACACTTTTAAAGGTGGAATACCAAAGAAACTTGGAGACCCCTGGGTACCAACTATACCATGCTCCATTAAAAGAAATTATGTTAGAACTGCTTTATGTGATCTTGGAGCCGGTGTTAGTGTTATTGCTCTCTCTTTATATCGTAGACTTGAATTGAATAAGTTGACACATACTGAAATATCTTTGCAAATGGCTGACAAGTCAACTGACATACCTGTCGGTATTTGTGAGGATGTGCCTGTTGTGGTTGCAAATGTCACTATCTTAACAGACTTTGTTATTCTTGATATTCCCGGGGACGATTGTATGTCAATTATCCATGGTAGACCCTTTTTGAACACTGCAGGGGCTGTTATTGATTGCAACAAAGGCAATGTCAGTTTTCATGTTAATGGTAATGAGCATACGGTACTTTTCGAGGAAACAATCTCAAGTTCATAGTATCAATTCTATTGGAAAAGTTCCAACTATTATTATTGGAGGTTTTGAATTTCCTCTTCCTACTGTCAAGAAAAAGTATGATATTCTTATTATTGGGGATGTTCATATCCCCGTTGAGGTAACTTAGTGTTATTCGAAATTTCTCCGGTTCCGTGTTATTCGGAATGAGTTTGTTAACAAGACTTGATCAACCTTGTTAGTGGATTCATTTTGATGATCATGAGATGGATGAAACTTGAAGACACAACCTTCTGTACCCTCTTTTTACGTTCTGTTATTTAGAATAAATAAAGCAAAAATAGTATTATCCGTCTGTTTTCTGAATTATTCGTGCAATAAAAAATATCCCAAAAATAAAAGTGCTCCAAATGCCCTGCAAATTTAGTATGATTTTTTATGGAATATTTGAGGATTTTAGGCACTGAAATCACTGCAGGAGGGGCAAGCACCAGGCCACGAGGTTGGAGGGCGCGCCCACACCCCCTGGGAGTGCCCCCCCTGTCTCGTGGGCCCCTTGTGCCCCCCTCCACTTATGCTAGCACCCACACACTCCATCTTCTTCCCAAAAAAATGCCCATCCAGCTCAAGCACGAGTTCTAGCTCATTTTGTTGCGATTTCCGATCTCCTTGCTCAAAGCTCCATTCACAAAACTGCTTTGGGAGATTGTTGCTTGGTATGTGACTCCTCCATTGGTCCAATTAGTTTTTGTTCTAGTGCTTTATTCATTGCAAATTTTTGCTGCATAGGTGACCATGTTCTTGAGCTTGCATGTTAAATTTATGAGGTCCCAAGTAATTCTAATGCATGATATAGGCTCTAGGCACTTGTAGGAGTAGTTGCTATCAATCTTGTTTAGTTTTATTCACTTCTATTTTGAAGATTACTAAAATTTCAGAAATTTTCAGAAAATGTGAAGGAGATTTTTGAGGGGCTCTTCTAGCCAAGGCTCCCAGGAAAAACAAGCTAAAGAGAAGGAAAAGGCCAAATATAATCTTCCTCGCATAGCGGAAGTACGTCCGTGTGAATGGCCCTGTGACAATTTCTTGAGAGAAGCTGGAATTTATGAAGACTTTTATTCTTGGACCGAGAATGTAGGCCTCGCCGAGTTCCTCCACGACCGGATCGATCAGTATCTCTTACTCACCAATACTTTCGTGCAAAACTTTTATTATTATCCTAAGAAGTCACCGCCTTTAGTATCATTTCATTTATATGATGAATTCAGGGAAATGTCTTTACACAATTTTTGCGCGGTATGTAGGATACCCTTTGAGGGAAAATTAGAGGAACCACATCGTAGAGATGTGGATGGCTTTGTTAACACTATCACCGTAGGGGATCCAAAGAAGGGTTCTAATGCGAGAATCTCTAGCATACACTTTCCTATTTTACGCTACTTTTCCATATTTGCTAGCAGATGCTTAATTGGTCGTGGAAATAGTGGAAACTTCAATGTTCCTGATATTATTATTCTTCACCATGCCTTGTTTGGAGATAATAGTTTTAGTATGGGTGCCGTCATTGCTAAATGACTAAGCCTTAATCGTACAAAAGGCCCCATCTTTGGAGGTATCTATGCTGCACGTCTTGCTAGATATTTTGAGATACTTATTAGGCACCATGAGAAAGAGGAGACAATATTGCCTCCTTACATTTTAGATTACAAGAGCATGGTGGCACATGAGTTTATTGTTGACAACGAAGATAAGATGCTCCTCTATAACTTGAGATTTAATAAGAAACACAATGAGACTATTATTTTGCCCGCGCCTCTGTTGTTTGATTTGACTGCAGATAGTTTTCTTGTCACGCCGGGACCGGTGTATGATCATCGAGGCCAAGCATTCACTCCAGAACCTGAGCCTGAGCCGGAACCTGCACTGGACCCTTATCGTGCATCATCCTACTAGTGGGACGCAGAGATGGCCAGCCAGTGGTATCCTGATTACACCTCTCAGTACACCGGGGAGAGTAGCGCGGTCCTTGGCATTAGACCAACTTAGGCCAAAAGCCTAAGCTTGGGGGAGTATGTATTTCTCACCGACTTTACATTCATGTTCACACACTATTCTAGTCGTCGGTTCTCATACTCTTTCATTGTATTATCCATGCTAGTTTAATTTTCTTTTTCTCACTTTTCTTCTTGTGTATTTGATACACCTAAAGGAAAACCAAAAACATTAGTTAGTTTAATTTCCATGCTTGTAGTAGAAATTAAAATGAAAACCCAAAAAGATTTCTCGTTCTTCTTCTTACTTGTTGGGAGCTTTCCCGTGTAAATAGTTTTATTTTCTTTTCTTTTCTTTGGGGGTCGAGAGTAGAAGACCATATTGAAAATGTTTAGTGGCTCTCATATGAATGATTGATTATTTAACTTAGAGCCCATATTACCTTGTCTTCTCTCTTGAGTTGAATGCTTGCAGATTCCAGCTTAGTCCAATGCACGTGCACTATTATTATTATACACATCATTTGGTCGTGCAAGTGAAATGCAATAATGACGATATAAGATGGACTGATTGAGATGAGAAAAGCTGGTATGGACTCGACCTCTCTTGTTTTTGTAAATATGACGAGTTCATCGTTCCTGATTCATCTTATTATGAGGTAAACATATTTGCAATGACATTTAGAGATTATAGTTTCTTGTGCCATGCTTGATTAGCTATGAGTTATAATGGTTTACCTTGCGTGCCAACATGCTATTAAAATGATTATGATGTGGTACGATGGGATGGTATCCTCCTTTGAATGAATTGAGTGCCTCGACTTGGCACATGTTCACGCATGTAGTTGAAACAAATCAACATAGCCTTCATGATATTTATGTTCATGGTAGATTATATCCTACTCATGCTTGTACTCGGTGTGAATTAATTTTAATGCATGTTTATGACTGTTGTCGCTCTCTCAGTTGGTCGCTTCCCAGTCTTCTGCTGGCCTTCACCTGTACTAAGCGGGAATACTGCTTGTGCATCCAAACTCCTTAAACCCCAAAGTTATTCCAATGAGTCCACCATACCTTCCAATATGCGGTATTTACCTGCCGTTCCAAGTAAATTTGTATGTGCCAAACTCCAAACCTTCAAAGAAATTATGTTTTGTATGCTCGAGCAGCTCATGTTTCAACTAGGGTTGCCTATATCTTCCATGCTAGGTGGGTTATTCTCAAGAGGAGTGGACTCCGCTCCTCATGCACGAGAAAGGGCCGGTAACTGGGATGCCCAGTCCCATTATCCAAAAAGATCAAAGCAAATCAATATAATTAAACAAAACCCCCCCAGGGCTATTGTTAGTTGGAGGCACTCGTTGTTTCGAGCAAGCCATGGATTGATGCTTGTTGGTGGTGGGGGAGCATAAACTTTTACCATTCTGTTTGGAACCGCCTATAATGCATGTAGTATGGAAGATACAGCCATCTCATAGTTGTTGCGTTGACAGTGAAAGTATGCCGCTCAAAATGTTATTCATCTCTATTTTAAAATTGAGCTCTGGCACCTCTACAATTCCCTGCTTCCCTCTGCGAATGGCCTATCTATTTACTTTTATGTTGAGTCATCATCCCTCTTATTAAAAAGCACCTGTTGGAGAGCACACTGTCATTTGCATTCATTACTATTGGTTTATATTGGGTATGACTTGACTGGATCTCTTTTACCATGAATTACAATGTCTAGTCAGTCCTTGATCTTTAAAGGTGCTCTGCATTTATGTTTTGCGGTCTCAGAAAGGGCTAGCGAGATACCATTTTGTTATAACATGTTATGATTGTTTTGAGAAAGTGTTGTCATCCGAGTTTTATTATTATGGCTCGCTAGATGATTATGCTATTGATATGAGTAATTGTGAGACCGAGGTGTTATTGTGAGTATGGTTAGTTCATAATATTTGCTGAAATCTAAATGCTGGCTTTGCATGTTTACAACAACAAGAGCAAACAGAGTTTGTAAAAGTTTTTCTTTATCACTTTCAGTTTATCAACTGAATTGCTTGAGGACAAGCAAAGGTTTAAGCTTGGGGGAGTTGATACGTCTCCAACGTATCTACTTTTCCAAACACTTTTGCCCTTGTTTTGGACTCTAACTTGCATGATTTGAATGAAACTAACCCGGACTGACGCTGTTTTCAATAGAACTACCATGATGTTGTTTTATGTGTAGAAAACAAAAGTTCTCGGAATGACCTGAAAATCCACGGAGGCAAGTTTTGGAAAATATAAAAAATACTGGCGAAAGAATCAAGACCAGGGGGCCCACACCCTGTCCACGAGGGTGGGGGTGCGCCCACCCCCATTGGGCACGCCCCCTGTCTTGTGGGCCCCCTGAGGCTCCACCGACCTCAACTCCAACTCCACATATTCCGTTTCGCGGAGAGAAAAAATCAGAGAGGAAGTTTCATCGCGTTTTACGATACAGAGCCGCCGCCAAGCCCTAATCTCTCTCGGGAGGGCTGATCTGGAGTCCGTTCGGGGTTCCGGAGAGGGGGATTCGTCGCCGTCGTCATCATCAACATCCTCCATCACCAATTTCATGATGCTCACCGCCGTGCGTGAGTATTTCCATCGTAGGATTGGTGGACGGTGATGGGTTGGATGAGATTTACCATGTAATCAAGTTAGTTTTGTTAGGGTTTGATCCCTAGTATCCACTATGTTCTGAGATTGATGTTGCTATGACTTTGCTATGCTTAATGCTTGTCACTAGGGCCTGAGTGCCATGATTTCAGATCTGAACCTATTATGTTTTCATGAATATATGTGTGTTCTTGATCCTATCTTGCAAGTCTATAGTCACCTATTATGTGTTATGATCCGACAACCCCGAAGTGACAATAATCGGGATACTTCTCGGTGATGACCATAGTTTGAGGAGTTCATGTATTCAGTATGTGCTAATGCTTTGTTCCGATTCTCTATTAAAAGGAGGCCTTAATATCCCTTAGTTTCCGCTAGGACCCCGCTGCCACGGGAGGGTAGGACAAAAGATGTCATGCAAGTTCTTTTCCATAAGCACATATGATTATATACGAAATACATGCCTACATTACATTGATTAACTGGAGCTAGTTCTGTGTCACCCTATGTTATAGCTATTAAATGAGGAATCACATCCGACATAATTATCCATCACTGATCCAATGCCTACGAGCTTTTCACATCTTGTGCTTCGCTTATTTACTTTTCCGTTGCTGTTGTTACAATTACTACAAAACTATTATCTTTACCTTTGCCACTGTTACCTTTATTATCATACCACTTTGCTACTAAATACTTTGCTGTAGATACTAAGTTATCCAGGTGTGGTCGAATTGACAACTCAACTACTAATACTCAATAATATTCTTTGGCTCCCCTTGTGTCGAATCAATAAGTTTGGGTTGAATACTTTACCCTCGAAAGCTGTTGCGATCCCCTACACTTGTGGGTTATCAGCCTGCGCTCGGCAGAGGCGGTTACCTGCTGAGGGAGTCCCGGACTAAGGGGTCCTCGGGCATCCGGTCTATTCAGTATGGGCTGGACTGATGGGCTGTGAAGATGAAGGAAGAAGACCACCTCCCATGACTGGTTAGGACTCATGTATGCGTGGACGACAAGATTAAGTGTCCTAACCTACTGTTTCCTTTCTCTATAAACCGACTCTGTACAACCCTAGGCCCCTCCGGTGTCTATATAAACCGGAGGGATTAGACCGGAGGAAGGATCATAATATTCATAGGCCAGACAAGCTAGGTTAGCCATTATGATCTCGAGGTAGATCAAGTCTTTTAACCCTTATACTCATCGAATACAATCAAGCAAGACGTAGGGTTTTACCTCCTTTAAGAGGGCCCGAACCTGGGTAAACATTGTGTCCCTTTGTCCATTGGTACCATTGATCCGCAGACATATAGCTTGGGCCCCCTACCCGAGATCTGCCAGTTTTAATACCGACATTGGTGCTTTCATTGAGAGCTCCACTATGTTGTCAATGGAAGGATTGAAGGCGCGCCTCTTCATCAACAATGATACTGTATCGGGGGAGACTTTTCTCCCCGGATAGGTCTTTGTGTTTGGCAGCTCTGTGCTATGTGCCAACTCGACCGGCCGCCTCGAGCAGGTCGACAACTACGTCCCTGGTCACCAGATTAGGTTTGGGAACTTGAACTATGTCCCTGATATCCGAGGGGATCTAATCTTCAAAAGATTCGCGGCCCCGACTGCCGCTCCCCACCCTCATAAAGAGGGCCCTTCGGATCTGCTATCAGATCCCGTCCAGGGGACAATGCTCACACCTGCCTCGGCCTTAGATCCGGGGCAGATCGCTTTTTCTGACGACGGGAGGATCGACCCCGCCAGACTCTCTCCTACCATGGAACTCTCAGTCGGAGACCCAGATGCGACCGCGCCGTTGGTAAACCCGGAATTAGACGGGACTCTCCCAGTCATCGGAGAGACGGAATCGCCTATGGAGGATAACTCCGAATCGCTGAGGTCTGCATCCCCCGGACTCAATCAAGTGTCCGGCCCCACAGATGCGCAGACTCCCATCCAGCTCTCACTTTTAGACGAAGCATTGGGCTTAGTGAAATCTCTTGCCATTATGGAAGCCTCGCCTCCGAACTACGCCCAGCACAGGCTGGGGGCTGAGGTGAGGGAATTTTTCACCCCACCCACCACCCACTTAATAGCCACTGTCAAGGATTTAACCGACATGCTAGACTACGCCTCCGAAGACATCGAGAGTATGGATGATAATGTCGACGCCGAGCAAAGCAAAATCCGCCTATTACAGGGCGTTGGACGGCCACTTCTAGCTACAATGTATACATGGTGGATACTCCTGAGTAAAAGGACGATGATGGCGTTCAAGATCCAGGCATGGACAAGCCCATTGACGAACCACCAAAGCACCAGCGTCAGCGGCGCCGCTCACGATCGCGTGGGGAAAAGGATAGCACTACCAGCACTGGAGATAATGAAACATCGGACAACGCCGAATACCACCCCGTCAAGCCCACGTACGACCAAGCCGAGAGAGAGGAGGGTCAGTAAAGCCCCAAGCACGCTGATCACGAGGACTCGGAGGACAACAATTACTTACCTATCTCCGGAGAGGATGTGAGCCTTGTTGACGAAGATTTCATCATCCCAGAGGAACCCCTCATACAAGAACGCTTCAAGCGACATCTCATCACCACTGTGCGGAGCCTAAAAAAGAAACAGTAGCAGCTTCAGGCTAAACAGGACACGCTCAACGATAGATGGACTAAGGTCCTAGCGGCCGTAGAGTACGGCCTTGATCGACCAGTAAAGAGTTACCCTAGGCACAGGCTACTGCCACAATTCGATGATGAATCCCTCGAGCCAATTCTGTCGAAGTACAACTATGATGATCAGCCAAACCGACCACCACATGGACGGGACAAAACGACCTATCAGGCTGAACACCAGCCCACACTACCTCGTCGTAGAGGCAAGGAGACAACGGTGCCGGACTACACTTATGACCTACGTCAGGACCTGGCCAATAAAGCCGGCCAGACCAGATCGATCTATGGATCCAGAGGATGTGCTTCGACACGAGATGATGGCCACCAAACCCGACGCGATCAACATCATCACGTTCGAGGCCAACACCGAACACTGATGTCATTCGAACTGCGTCGCGATGTAGCTAGGTATAGAGGTGCCGCACACCCTATGTGCTTTGCTGATGAAGTAATGCAACACCAATTTCCGGAAGGGTTTAAACACGTAAACATCAAACAATATGATGGAACAACGACCCTGCCGTCTGGATCGAGGATTTCCTTCTCCACATTCATATGGCTCGTGGAGAGGATCTCCACGCCATCAAATACCTCCCCTTGAAGTTGAATGGACCAGCACGGCACTGGTTTAATAGCCTCCCAGAGAGCTCCATATGGAGCTGGGAAGATTTAGAAGATGCTTTCCTCGACAACTTTTAGGGCACCTATGTCCGGACCCCGGATGCCGATGACGTAAGTCACATAATCCATCAACCCGGAGAGTCAGCCCACAAACTTTGGAATCGGTTCCTCATTAAAAAGAACCTAATCATGGACTGTCCAGACACTGAAGCCTTAGCTACCTTTAAGCATAGTGTCCTTGATGAATGGCTCGCCCAACACCTCGGGCAGGAAAAGCCGAAAACCATGGTAGCCCTGACAACACTTATGACCCGCTTCTGCGCAGGCGAAGATAGCTGGCTAGCTCGTAGAAGCAACAGTTCCAGCGATCCTGGGACCTCCGGGGCCAGGGACGGCAATGGCCAGCCACGCCGCAACAAAAGCAATCGCCGGAATAACAACGATGACACCGAAGACACAACAGTCAATGCCGGATTCAGTGGTTCTAAATCCGGTCAGCGGAAAAAACCTTTCAAAGGCAACAACAATGGTCATCCAACTTGGACAAAATCCTCAAGAGGCCCTGTAAGATTCATGGTACCCCTGACAAGCCTGCTAACCACACCAATAAAAATTGCTGGGTCTTTAAACAAGCCGGTAAGTTAAATACCGAACACAAGGGGAAGGGACCTCCAAGCGAGGACGACGATGAGGTCCGTCAGCCGAATAACAGGGGTCATAAGCAGTTTCCCCCCAACATCCCAAAATTCTAGATTTTGGAATGTTATATTAATTAAGTAACAATGATTGCTTGTGTTATTTGTTGTTTGAAATTGATTGAAATCTGAAACTTTTTGTAAGTTGAATGAGAGGGAATAAAAGGACTTTCCCAAACTTTCACCTTGCATTTATGATCTCCATGAATTCATATTCATTTCATCACAAAACCCTAGAGTGAAGATGATATGACTTCTTCCATTTAAATAAATGAAAAGGGTTTTGAAAAGATTTGAATTCCATTTGGAAATATTTCAAATTTGAAAACTTTACGCAACTCAATGAGTTTCATGAGAGAAGATAAAATGACATCTTCAAATGCTAATAAAGAGAGTTGGAAGTTTCAAAGAATCAAATTGAAAGTCCCTTTGAAGTTATTTTGAAACCCACTTTCAATTTGGAGTTATTTGGGTTTTATTCAAATTATTTTTTCTCAAAAAATAAAATATATGGAAAATAGGGTAAAATGATTCCCTACAATAGAGAAGTAGAGAAAAATGAGTTTGAAATCATTTTGGTATTTTAAAAATGATTTTTATTGGGTTTTATTGCACCAGTAGCACGTTTAGTTTATTTGAATTTCTGTCGATTCTAGTTGACTCTGAGAAATTGTTCATGTTGTAGGAATTGTTTTTCTGAAAATTTTGATATATAATATACCTATATAATATTTTTTTTGTTTTTTGTTTTATTTTCCTTGCCTGTGTTTAAAAAAAACTGCGCGTGCGCTGCTACGTCTTGAGCTTGCGTTGGTTTTCCTTGAAGAGGAAAGGGTGATGCAGCAAAGTAGCGTAAGTATTTCCCTCAGTTTTTGAGAACCAAGGTATCAATCCAGTAGGAGGCTCCTCAAAAGTCCCACACACCTACACAAACAAACAAGAACCTCGCAACCAACGCAATAAAGGGGTTGTCAATCCCTTCACGACCACTTGCGAAAGTGAGATCTGATAGAGATAATATGATAAGATAATATTTTTGGTATTTTTATGATATAGATTGGAAAAGTAAAGATGCAAATAAAAGTAGATGGTAAACTTATATGATAAAAGATAGACCCGGGGCCATAGGTTTCACTAGTGGCTTCTCTCAAGATAGCATAAGTATTACGGTGGGTGAAAAAATTACTTTCGAGCAATTGATAGAAAAGCGAATAGTTATGAGATTATCTAGGCATGATTATGTATATAGGCATCACGTCCATGACAAGTAGACCGACTCCTGCCTGCATCTGCTACTATTACTCCACACATCGACCGACTCCTGCCTGCATCTAGAGTATTAAGTTCATAAAGAACAGAGTAACGCATTAGGAAAGATGACATGATGTAGAGGGATAAACTCATGCAATATGATATAAGCCCCATCTTTTTATCCTCGATGGCGGCAATACAATACGTGCCTTGCTGCCCCTGCTGTCACTGGGAAAGGACACCGCAAGATTGAACCCAAAGCTAAGCACTTCTCCCATTGCAAGAAAGATCAATCTAGTAGGCCAAACCAAACTGATAATTCGAAGAGACTTGCAAAGATAACTTAATCACACATAAAAGAATTCAGACAAGATTCAAATATTTGTCATAGATAAACTTGATCATAAACCCACAATTCATCGGATCTCGACAAACACACCGCAAAAAGAGTTACATCGAATAGATCTCCAAGAAGATCGAGGAGAACTTTGTATTGAGATTCAAAGAGAGAGAAGAAGCCATCTAGCTAATAACTATGGACCCGAAGGTCTATGGTAAACTACTCACAACTCATCGGAAGGGCCTTGGAGATGATGTAGAGGCCCTTCGTGGTCGATTCCTCCTCTGGCGGAGCGCCGACAAAGGCTCCAAGAGGGGATCTCACGGATACAGAAGGTTGAGGCGGTGTAAATAGTTTTTCGTGGTGCTCCTGCATGTTTTCGGGGTACACGGGTATATATAGGAGGAAGAAGTAGGTCGGTGGATGCTCGAGGGGCCAATGAGGGTGGGGGGCGCGCCCAGCCCTAGGGGGCGCGCCGGGCACCCTTGTGGTTGCCTCCTCTGTTGCTTGACGTCCACTCCAAGTCCCCTGGATCACGTTTGTTCGAAAAAGATTGCTCCCGAAGGTTTCATTCCGTTTGGACTCCGTTTGATATTCCTTTCCTTCGAAACACTGAAATAGGCAAAAAAACAGCAATTTAGGCTGGGCCTTCGGTTAGTAGGTTAGTCCCAAAAATGATATAAAAGTGTAAAGTAAAGCCCATAAACATCCAAAACGGGTAATATAATAGCATGGAACAGTAAAAAATTATAGATACGTTGTAGACGTATCATGCGCCTAGAATTAACTGTCGCCCATATGCGCAGCATAGTAACAGCGGGCGCCCCATCATTTTTTCTCCTATATGGGCGAGGCCCAACCGGCCATATTCTTTCTCTAGGTTATTTTTTCCCACAAACTTGTTTTTTCTTTTCAGTTGTCCGAAAAAAGGACCTGCAACACCCAGTGTACGCGTGGCCGGCCGAAACCTTTAGGGCCATGCGAGGCACTCTTTTCTCTTTCTCATTTTCATCTACGTTTACGTTTAGTCCCACATTGCCTAACCTTTGACCTTCAAGCCTCCTTTGCACCTATAAATATGGACCCAATGTACACCCAAAAAAATCATCCACTGCGGGTTAAATCAATATTTTGGTTTGACTAGCTTCACGAAAGAAAAATATATTCGTCTTGATAGCCATAACTTTTTACTCGTTCATCCAAATTAGACGAAACCAACGCCAATATTTTTGTATTGATTCCACCTATCTAGTGAATCCATCAAATAAACTTTTTGGAACTCTCAAATTGCGAAATTTGTTCAGATTCATACTCAAATTTCTTTCGATCATATCTTTTTATCCGTACCTCCGTTTCCGATGAACCCAACTGCATCGGATTCGTATTGAAGTAATCTTTCGGTTCGCACAATTAGTGTCATCTTTCCAACATATAATTTTGATCTTAGCCAGTTACTCTACTCGTCCACCAAAGAGTTGTTACACAATATTCTAAGCAGATTCAATGCTATGTTGAATTACTTGATCTGTTATTTTCAATCTAGTAATTCTATTTCCTACATTTTCATATTGACTTCCTACATCTAGTAGCATCATTAGTTTCAACTTTTGATCATTTCAAATTTGAACGATTCAAATTTGAACTCGAAGCTTCACTTGATCATATCTTGTAAACTGTAGCACTTTTTCAATTGATTCCTTTTCAAATTGAATCCCTAGGCATAATCTAACATCTTGACCCATCACCACACTTTTTCACTGAAATTAGGATCTGATCTTACAAAATAATTTGATTTGGTTCTTTTGGAGTTTTTGCAATCTTCCTTTGCATTATTTGGGTCTTGGAGTGTTTGCTTTTGTGTGGATAAAATTGCATCCTTATGATAGATTGATCGGAGTGTGACGAGTAGAACTATCTGGAATTATGAGTGCGAAGAATCTTCATCAACAGTACAAGGCAAGTTCACACTTTAATCATATTTTTCAATACCCAGTTTTTACTATGCATTATTTTCACCCTCAAAGATTGCATGAGTAGGATTGGGAATTGGGCATTGCTATGTAGTTCATGAGGTAGGAACCTATGATGCTTGAAACACCTCGGGAGTATTCGTTATGTCATATATTGCTTAGCCATGCTTGTAGACGGGCATTGGTATGTGAGATTCATGCAAGTTGTGAGAGAAATAATAATTAAGGGAAAGTTTTAAGGTGGCAACATTAACACACATCTGGGTGTAATTGTTGGGGCACCCTGGAGAACCCAGTGGCTTGCCCAGGCACCTAGAGAAACCAATGCTTGCCCAAGGGAATCTTGGAGTACCCGTGTGATTACCCTACGGAATGCCACCCGGGCTCAAAGGGATCATATGATATTTCATGCCTAGAAACTTCCGTGTGCAGCCACAAGCCATTATGGGCTCTGGCATAGTTGAGTAAGTTGTGGGAAACCTTTCCATGATAGGCTAGCAGATGTAGGGGGATTGTAGGTGTACCAGCCTATCTATCGGTTAAGGGGACCTCTTCGGAAAGACTATGTCTCGATCATCCGGTCCTCAAACATCAGGCAGTGCGAGGAATTCAATGGAGGAGATTAAGTCTTGTGGGGAAAAGTGTGCAAACCTCTACAGAGTGTACAAACTAATCATGATTAGCCGTGTCCCCGGTTATGGACAATTTGAGTATCTGGAAGTGAATTATTTGTTGATCTCATCACTCTATTTAATTAATGAATTTGGGTTATTATTTATACTTGGTAATTTTGGTATTTGAGTTGGAGGAACCTTCTCAATGTTGGCATAAACCTAGTAGTAAAAATAAAATTTATTCCTTTATTGTAGGGAAAGATTAGCTTTAAGCAAAATTAAACTTAGAGCCTCCACCAGCCAAATATGCATATAGAGATAGATATTTTCATTATTATTCTATGGTGTGAAATTGCCAGTACATTCATTTACTGACCTACATGGCTGCAACGTCTCATGTTGCAGGAATCTTATGACAAGGAAGTGGTACATTAGGGTTATGATGTCTACACGGTGTTGTTGGGACTCCACAATTTTGATGTTACTTCTGCTATATGGATTGAGGTAATAGTATTTTGTTACTTTTTACATGTGATTGCACTCTGTTATAAATCCTCGAGTACTGTGTGTGTCAGCATACCAATCCAGGGATGACACTTAAGCATAGAGATTTGATCCATTTGGGTCGGGTCGTTACAAGATGGTATCAGAGCACATGTTGACTATAGGACGTGACCCTAGAAACTGGCAAGCCCTTAGGAGATGATTTCTCTAAAACTTATTTTCAAAAGAGATCCCTTAACTCTCATCTTTTCTAAGCTTTACCAAGTACTTCCCCCTCACCTCAAATAGTTAGATTCTACCCTTTTCCCCTTTTTCCACACGAAGATTCAACTGATGGGCCCGACCCAAGAAGGACAAGATTCAGTCAACTAAGACCACTCCAGAATAAAGGGGATTTCAGCATGCATTAGAAGTGTTGAAGCTATAACAGTGGATACTCCGAAGATTTTAAGAGTTTGACGACTTTGAAGATTTATTGACCTTTAGAAGAGCAAACCCCTGTTATATACTTACGTTAGATGCGATGATTGTGAGCTGTCATTTGTTTGATGTTTTTCCGATGGCCAGAAAATAAAACCCATCTCTTCAAAACTATTGTTTGTATGGTGTGTATCTCTCTCTATCCCTCTTATCTCACCCAAAACCCTTGAAACCAATAGAGGATGAATGAAGATAGACTTGTATTCTCTGAACGGATGACCTTGCCAGAGGCAGAGCTATGGACACAAAACATTGAGGATCACTTGAAGAAAAAATTGATTGCAAGGAAGTATGAGGTTCAATACGCTCTTCAATACCTTACAAAAAGTGCTGCAACATGGTGGAAAATGCATCAAGCCATACAAGGATGTAATGGAGCAAAAAGTTGGGAGGAATTCAAGAAGACTCTATTAAAATCCCATCTCATCCAAAAGCATGGTGATAACCCAAAGAACAAACCTTGTGCCTGCATGAGGTGTGGAGAGATAGGACACACCCAGGAGGAGCACAAGGATGAATGCCCTCATTGTGAAGAAAGTCACCCAACTAGGCATATTACTTGTTTCTTGTGTGAAGGGACTACGTACTACCCTGCTCAGTGTCACATTTACCCCATGGTGCAATGAACTATCCAACAGAAGAAAGAAGCGATGAAAGAAGCCACCAGGGAAACTTTAGAAAAACCCACGACGAAGGAAGATTTTGAGGACACACCTGAAGAAAACCTAATTAAACCCTACACCAAGTCATGCTATTCATGTGGAGAAGAAGGACACATCTCCCAGAATTGTCCGAAGGAGGATCTAGTAGAATTCCCGACAAAGGAAGTAGAGTATGACCCACAAGAGATAGAAGCCCTAATTGGCACGGAAAAGTCCAGGAACAGAAACATAATGTATCCCCAGAATAACATAATTTCTACAAAGAAGGACCTAAGTCATATCACATGTTTCAGGTGCAAAGATCCAGGGCACTACTTTAGCGGTTGCCCAAAAAGGAAGATGAGGACCCAAGGAGGCTATCTAATCACAAGGAAACCTCGAGACTTGTCAGAAGTAATATGTTTCCGCTGTAATGGAGCATGGCACTTTTCTAGAGATTGTCCCAATGATAAGGAGACTTGTGCTAAATAGTTGAGTATAAAAAGAAATATAGTAGTAGCGGAACATTTCTTTGTATATTGAGGTGTTGAGTTGAGACATGTAATGGAAATATAGGAGATTGTAATAATTTGAGAATCTATAAAGTTAGCATCATCGGTATTGATTTGGATTTTATGAATTGTTACAATATAGGCAATGAGTGAAATCATGGTGCGTGAAATAAGATTTTCTTTAAGAAACAAGTGTTTTCAAGGAGATAGTACCCAACACCATTACTCAAAGAAAAGAGCTAGTAAGCTACGTTATATGTTGGAATGGACCACTCAATGATGAGTCTGAATAATCACGTCTTAATTTGGTACCAATAGAAGGAAGAGAGATAGTACAACTGGATGGATTTAAAAATGCTAGGAAGTTGGATGTTGGAATAATGATCAGTTGCAACCCGATGATGAGTTCAAGGTTTACAAAAGATGAAATGGGCCATAACCCATAGGCTCCAGGACCTGACAAAAAGCAAGCATACTCTTGCTGAAGGAAAAAATCCTGGAAGAAGTCACGACTTTATCAACAGACGATCTTATAGGAGTTACGCAAAACCTGATAGATGAAAGAAATGATAGATGTTTGTTTGGCTTGCAGAATCAATGGAGTTATCCGAACTTAGTTCGTCGACAAGAGAAATTCTGCAATGCTGGTGAGGATGACCGAGTGTTAGAATCCGAGATTCACTAAACTTTATACAAGATAATGATTTGGGTGCGGAATGGATTGATCACCATGCCGATTTACTCTTATTATTTTCCTTGCTATGTGGTTTGGTAAATCTGAGTGACTTACCTATAGTAGAGAGACGACGATATTAAGCCTAATTGAACCTTAGAATGGTATGACAATTTTCCCTTGTACAAGGTAGTTGTTGCCAACCGTAGGTCATATGGTGAGAATGAAGCCCAGACCCATTTCTTGCAGGAGAAACCATAAATTGATGACCACCATGAGATATTCGATAGTTCTTTAGTATTGGCGCCAGACCTGTCAGCTAAGAAGACCCAGTCTCGGAAGAACCTTACCGAGATGTAATGGCATAAGAATTTAGGAAAAAGGTTATGCCACTACCGAAAGAGCCCGGAGTAGGATTTCTCCCGAGAATCTCAAAAGACTAACCCTGTCAACAATAAGTATGGAGTATATGAGTTTTGATGGACCCGTAACCATGTTTCTAAGGGTGGTAGAGAAAACCTTCGGGACAATCAATGGATTTTGAGGAGACCCTCGAACGTATCCTATTTCTTGCTAGCCTCTCCGAATCTCGAGGGCAAATTTCATTTTAAGGGTGATAGGTTTGTAACATCCCAAAATTCAAAATTTTGGAATGTTATATTAATTAAGTAAAAATGATTGTTTGTGTGATTTGTTGTGTGAAATTGAGTGAAATTTGAATTTTTTTTGAAAGTTGAATGAGAGGGAATAAAAGGACTTTCCCAAACTTTCACCTTGCATTTATGATCTCCATGAATTCATATTCATTTCATCACAAAACCCTAGAGTGAAGATGATATGACTTCTTCCATTTAAATAAATGAAAAGGGTTTTGAAAAGATTTGGATTCCATTTGGAATATTTCAAATTTGAAAACTTTATGCAACTCAATGAGTTTCATGAGAGAAGATAAAATGACTTCTTCAAATGCTAAGAAAGAGAGTTGGAAGTTTCAAAGAATCAAATTGAAAGTAAATTTGAAGTTATTTTGAAACCCACTTTCAATTTGGAGTTATTTGGTTTATTCAAATTATTTTTCTCCAAAAATAAAATATATAGAAAAGTAGAGAAAAATGAGTTTGAAATCATTTTGATATTTTAAAAATGATTTTTATTGGGTTTTATTGCACCAGTAGCACTGTTTAGTTTATCTAAATTTGTGTAAACTTTAGTTAACTCTGAGAAATAGTTCATGTTGTAGGAATTGTTTTTCTGGAAATTTAGATATATAATTTGCCTATATAATTTATTTTTTGTGTGTTTTGTTTTATTTTTCTTGTCCGTGTTTAAAAAAAAACTGCGCGTGCGCCTTGAATTAACTGTCGTCCATATGTGCAGCATAGTAATAGCAGGCGCCCCATCATTTTTTCTCCTATATGGGCCAGGCCCAACCTACCATATTCTTTCGCTTGGTTATTTTTTTCACAATCTTGTTTTTTCCCAGTTGTTCGAAAAAAGGACCTGTAGCACCCATTGTACGCATGGCCAGCCGAAGCCTTTAGGCCCATGCGAGGCGCTCTTTTCTCTTTCCCATTTTCGTCTATGTTTACGTTAGTCCCACATTGCCTAGCCTTTGACCTTCAAGCCTCCTTTCCACCTATAAATATGGACCCAATGTACAACCAAAAAAATCATTCACTGCGGGTTAAATCAATATTTTGGTTCGACTAGCTTCATGAAATAAAAATATATTTCTTTCTCTCCGGCGGGACTTCTGGAAGTTGTCTCCTCTCCCCGAAGTCATCTTTTCTCTATCTTATAAAGGTATCTTTTATCGTATTTTTTTATTCTTCCATAGCTTATTATTATTAGACTAGTGTAGGGTAAAATAATTAGATTTATAAATTAGTCCCCGTATTTACATTTTAAGACTAGAATTCTTTTAGCCATAGCTCCTTAAACCGAGATGTGAGACTACTAAAGAGGCAGGTAAAGTGGGAAGTGGGATTCATGATGCAAGCTTATGAAGAAAAAAAGAGATCTCATTAATGCTTCTAAAAATAGTTATAGCGATCCCTCGCCATCTAAGCCAGAATGAATCCCAGTCAAATCTCTAAATGCTTTTGGCATTCTTTTCCCTCGCATTTCCCTAATTCTTTTATTAATATGGGAATGGGAGCAAATGAGGAGGCATCGAGTCGAAGAAATGAATTGCTCTTTGGCTAGTGGAAATGGGGTTCTTGTCGTCAACAAAGTAACTGCTCTATTTGAAGAGTGGAGCCAGCCTCAAAGCCGCCTTGGTTCTATAGTAATCTCTCAGCGTTTGAGTTGACTTTTTCTTCCATAAAACAGTTTGACCCTGATTTTTCAAATAGTCATAACTTTTTACTCGTTCATCCAAATTAGACGAAACCAACGCCAATATTTTCGTCTTGATTCCACCTATCTAGTGAATCTATCAAATAAATTTTTTGCAACTTTCAAATTTTGAAATTTGTTTAGATTCATACTCAAATTTCTTTTGATCATATCTTTTTATCCGTACCTCTGTTTCCGATGAACCCAACTGCATTGGATTCGTATTGAAGTAATCTTTCAGTTCACACAATTCGTGTCATCTTTCCAACATATAATTTTGATTTTAGCCAGTTACTCTACTAGTCCACCAAAGAGTTGTTACACAACATTCTAAGCAGATTTAATGCTATGTTGAATTACTTGATCTGTTATTTTCAATCTAGTAATTCTATTTCCTACATTTTCATATTGACTTCCTACATCCAGAAGCATCATTAGTTTCAACTTTTGATCTTTTCAAATTTGAACGATTTAAATTTTAACTCGAAGCTTCACTTGATCATATCTTGTAAACTGTAGCGCTTTTTCAATTGATTCCTTTTTCAAATTGAATCCCTAGGCATAATCTAACATCTTGAGCCATCACCGCACTTTTTCACCGAAATTAGGATCTTATCTTACAAAATAATTTGATTTGGTTCTTTTGGAGTTTTCGCAATCTTCCTTTGCATTATTTGGGTCTTTGAGTGTTTGCTTATGTGTGGATAAAATTTCTTACTTATGATATATTGATCGGAGTGTGACAAGTAGAACTATCTGGAATTATGAGTGCGAATAATCTTCATCAACAGTACAAGGTAAGTTGACACGTTGATCGTATTTTTCAATACCCGGTTTTTACTATGCATTAGTTTCACCCTCAAAGATTGCATGAGTAGGATTGGGAATTGTGCATTGCTATGTAGTTCATGAGGTAGGAACCTATGATCCTTGAAACACCCCGGGAGTATTCATTATGTCATATATTGCCTAGCCATGCTTGTAGACGGGGATTGGTATGTGAGATTCATGCAAGTTGTGAGAGAAATAATAATTAAGGGAAAGTTTTAAGGTGGCAACATTAACACACATCTGGGTGGAATGGTTGGGGCACCTAAAGAACCCAGTAGCTTGCCCGGGCACCTGGAGAAACCAGTGCTTGCCCAAGGGAATCTTGGAGTACCTGTGTTATTACCCTATGGAATGCCACCCAGACTCATAGGGATCATATGATATTTCATGCCTAGGAACTTCCATGTGCAGCCACAAGCCATTATGGGCTCTGGCATAGTTGAGTAAGTTGTGGGAAACCTTTCCATGATAGGCTAGCAGATGTAGGGGGACTGTAGGTGTATCGGCCTATCTATCTGTTAAGGGGACCTCTTCGGAAAGACTATGTCTCGATCATCCGGTCCTCAAACATCAGGCAGTGCGAGGAATTCAATGGAGGAGATTGAGTCTTGTGGGGAAAAGTGCGCAAATCTCTATGGAGTGTACAAACTAATCATGATTAGCCGTGTCAGCGGTTATGGACAATTTGAGTATTTGGAAGTGAATTATTTGTTGATCTCATCACTCTGTTTAATTAATGAATTTGGGTTATTATTTATACTTGGTAATTTTGGGATTTGAGTTGGAGGAACCTTCTCAATGTTGGCATAAACCTGGTAGTAAAAATAAAATTTATTCCTTTGTTGTAGGAAAAAAATAAGCTTTATGCAAAATCAAATTTAGAGCCTCTACCAGCCAAATATGCATATAGACGGTGTGAAATTGCCAGTACATTCAATGTACTGACTACATGGCTGCAACGACTCATGTTGCAGGAATCTTACGACGAGTAAGTGATACGTTAGGGTTACGATGTCTACACTCAACTTTACCATTGGTGTTGTTGGGACTCCACAATTTTGAAGTTACTTCCGCTATATGGATTGAGGTAATAGTATTTATGTTACTTTTTACATGTGATTGCACTCTGTTATAAATCCTCGAGTACTGTGTGTGTCAGCATACCGATCCAGGGTGACACTTAAGCATAGAGACTTGATCCATTTGGGTCGGGTCATTACAAGTAAAAACAGTGAATATGATTTACATGACTCACATACCCGAAAGGAGCGCAAGCACGCACTAAGGGACGACCACGCTGTAGAGCCTGTCGCCCCAAAGTTCAATCCATGGTCAGCCTGTCCGAGCACTTTCGATCACAGGGATCACCCAACGAGTATCCATCATGGTGGTTCGGCCGCCCTGGTACCCGATACTATCATCGATGGATATCATCTCACTAGAGTCCTTATGGATGGCGGCAGCAGTCTTAACTTGATCTATCAAGACACTATCCGCAAAATGGGCATCGACCCATCAAGAATTAACCAAGCAACACTACCTTTAAAGGAGTGATACCCGGCGTGGAGGCCCGTTGTATGGGCTCATTAACACTGGAGGTGGTATTCGACTCTCTGGACAACTTCCGTAGTGAAGAACTGATCTTTGATATAATCCCTTTCCGCGGTGGCTATCACGCACTACGCGGACGAACCGCTTTCGCCCGTTTCAATGCAGTCCCGCACTATGCTTATTTGAAGTTTAAAATGCCTGGACCGCGGAGCGTCATCACAGTCAATGGAAATATGGAGCACTCCCTCTGAACTGAAGAGCACACCGCGGCCCTAGCAGCTGAGGTATACGGCGGCTTCATCAAGCCAAACAATTCATCGGCCATCAAGACCGATGACATTGTCAAAAAGGTCCGGTCCGCACCTCATGTAGATAGCTCGGCAGACCCGGACCTCAGATAGCAATTCTGCCTCCGTCGACTGCCCTACAAGGCCGCGGTATATGTACCACGCGTACACCACTACGCACGCAAAATACCTTGGGCAACGCCGGAGGCACACCTCGGGGCAGGTCCATAGTACGGCTTAACCCTATTCGGACCTCACATACCCCTTCCTTCTTTTTCCTTTCACTGCAGGTTCTTTCGAAAATCTAAAAGTTGTATGGTTGCATGAGGCTCCCTCTTCGGCCCCTCTTCTTCTTCTTTACAGACAACCATCTTACACCTCCTCTCGAAGGACTCATTACTAAGGAGAAAAGGCGCAAACGTGCGGCAGGGTACCATTGGGATCTTCAAAGCATTACTTTAAGGCCCTGTGTAAACCTTTCCCTTATGCAAATTTTCTGGCATGTAACATAACCTCAATATTCATGGCACTATTTGTCTGAACACATCTCGATGTACTCATAAAGATATACATGAAGGAAATGATCACCACTTTTTGTTTCGTATGCATGTTATATTATCATCTGTATTCCCTCCTTACTTCTGATTGACATACGTGTTTTAGCTCGGCCTTCATGTCGGGGGCCGTTTTTCGGCCTTGCACATCTTAAAGTCCAAACACCTACAGGGAACTCTTCGGCGTCCTGGATATTGCATTATATGCATCGGCTCCGATTCATGTCTTTGGTATATAGTTGGGTTGCTTGGCTCCTGTGCTTACCACCTTACGTTTCGCCAGTTCGGCTAAGGTAGTAAAGGGAGAACTATTGCGATTGTATTTCTGGTTCGTGCGGTTAAGTACCTTAGTAGAGAAAGCTGAAAACTGACCATCATGATAAGCGAGAGCTGGTCAGCGATTTGGTGACTTAGTGTTATACTACAGATCATTAGCGATCCTTGCCGTGTCACACGAGGGGCTGGGATTTGACCAGCCGCGTTGCAAAGGCACCGTAATCCGGATTGCCGCTCAATGCAACTAGGGCTAGTACTTAACCCCACCAATGGACTCCTATGGCTAAGTGAAGATAATAAAGCCTCATAGTCTGATTGCCTAGTTCACCTCACGGACGCCTCCTCTACGGACCAATACGTTGGATAAAGTGCGGCCATGCATTTATGAACACCCCTGTAATTTTTACATGGGGCTAGAAGCCGATGACTGGCAACCTTCAGAAATATAAATAATAAATGGCCACATAGGAGGATAAAGATAGCACAGAAGGCGCAATCATAGCGCTGATTCATAGCATAGTGTTCTTCCACCCGAATACATTTAATCAAACATAACATCCTTTGAACACTGGCCCTCTACTATTCGGGCCCCTTCTAGGACATCTTCAAAGTATCTCTCCGGCCTTCGGTGATCCTTGCCCTCGGGCGGACCTGCTGTCGCTACTTTGGTGGCCTTCATCTTCTCCTATTACATCTTGACACGGGCAAAGGCCATCCGGGCACCCTCTATACAGACCGGATGCTTCACAATGTCAACCCACGGCCTCGCATCGATGAGCCGCTTCACCAATCCAAAGTAGCTGCTAGGGATTGGCTCGGCAGGCCAGAGCTGGACTACTAAATCCTTCATGACCACGCCTGCCATCTTATGCAGCTCGACCAGCTACTTCAGCTGATCGTTCAGAGGTGTTGGACATTCTGGGGCAAGGAATTGCGACCAGAACAGCTTCTCCGTCGTGTTCGCCTCCTGGGCTTTGAAGAATTGGGCGGCGTCGGTGATACTCTTGGAGATCTGCAAATGCGCCTGGATAGCTCCACACTCGAGTCAGCAACACATACTTCTGACCTCCAAAGATACTTTGCAGAAGAAAGGCCTTACCAGCCGCTATCTGCGGTGCCTGGTGGATCTCCTCGTGAGCACTCCAGGACTTTCTTCATGCCTCCTTGGCAATATTGAGAGCTTTGTTAAGCTCGGATGTTTGGTACGAAGTCTTCTGCTCCAAGGACTCAGACTTGGTGATGGCATCCTTGAGCTCTTGCTCGACTTCGGGCACCCGAGCCTCATGTTGGCGACGACTAGTTTGCTCCGCCTCCAGCTCCTTTGCCGCTTTGTTAGTGGCTGCCCTGTTCGCCTCCGCCTCCTTCTTGGCCTGGGCAAGCGCGCTCTTGAGGGATTCGACCTCGGCCGCACCAGCTGTGATCATTATGACAAAATCAGACGAGTTAAAAGTCTCACCATACATATGACCCCTGATATATAAATTCTGCATACCTTGAGTCTCTTTGAACCGCTTGTTGACGTGGTCAAGCTCCTCATCGGCCACTCGCAGCTTCTGATTAAGCTCGGAAACCTCTGCGGCCTGAGCGGTAGCTGCCAACATGGATGCCTATAACATACATTTGAACAGTATATTAGCATCCGAATTGATTTGAGATCCTCTGTCCAGATTGTCCTAATCCGGACAGAGTCTTAGGGGCTACTGTCTATATACAGGTTTATCCTTTGCAAATAATAAATTTGTTTAGAACAATACGCACATACCTCAAAGCCCGTTAGTAGGCTATTGAAGGCTTCGTTCAGTCCGCTTTTCGCAGACTGAACCTTTTCCATAACCGCATCCATCAGGGTTCGGTGCTCCTCCACGATGGAAGCGCGTTGCAGCGCCTCCTCTAGAACATGAGCAGCCTCTGGATTAATGAAGGCCGTTGCGGGAGTCGTTGCTCCTCCCCCGTCTGTCGAAGGGGGCTGCGCATCCCTTCCCAAAGCCGTATTGGTCTCCGGAATAGTATTCGGCAGGGCCCCATACTGTTGGGGTTCCCTGTTGTTGGTGGTCTTGGGGGTCGCCTCCCCCAGGTCCTAAGCGACCGAGATGTTAACCTCAGGCGCCTTCTTGATGCCCTCGTCCACCCCTCCTCGGCTAGGAGAAGTCCTTAGCAATGACACCTCGGTGTCCTCCATGGCAGTAGGCGAGGGGGCTCGCGACGACACGTCACTCTCCCCCTGATCCGGCAGCAGGGAGTTCCCCAACGAAGATGAGGTGTTCGGAATATCGCGCGCGCAGGGGGAGGGGGGGCTGAAAAGCGAACAATAATGTAATTTACATGATAGAGGCAGATAAGTGGAAACTGTATAAGTAAGGTTTCAGATACTTATGATTCGTCCAGGGGCTTTGTCCTGGGGGCTCTCTTGGGGACGTGTTCGGACTCAGGCCGAAAGGGTAATCTTCCCTCTTCGGCACCGTCCACTCTGGGTTTTCAGAGGTTGTCCTTTTCTTCCTCCTCCACTTGTGGGAGGAGTCGCTTTCCACCTCCTCCTCCTCCTCTTCGTCCTCATCTCCCTCATGAGAGGTGACAATCTCGGTCTCTCCGGACATAGTGTCCGAAGGGCCTCTGTGGCGGGGCCACCCTTGGGCTCCTTGTCCTTTTTCTTTCCCTTCTTCTCCTGCGCCTGGTAGGACGCCGGGACCAGCATCTCCTTCAGCTGGGGTTGGTTGTGTCTTCAGGCAGCGGAGCCGGACTATCAATCCGCTCCGCCTTTGCTGTCCAGCCCTGTGAAGAAGTGAGCTGATAAGGTTCTTGTTGATTAAAAAGCATTTACCGGACACGTATTCAGAAAGGTTAATACTTATCGGAGTGGCCGGATTCTTGATGTCGAGCCCGACGTCTTCAGTCTTCATGGGCCAGCTCTTCTGGGCCTTGAAAAGCAGCTTCTAGATCTCTTCGTGCATAGTGCCAAAGAAGCGCTTCAGGGTCCGCGGCTCCTTCGGATTGAACTCCCACATGTGGGAGGCCCAACGTTGGCAGGGGAGGACGCGGGAGAAGAGCATGATCTGCATCACATTTGTGAGACCGAATTTTTTTCCCAACACGTTGGTGATGCGCTTCTACAACATCTGCACCTCCTCCTGGGACCCCCAATCGAGGCCCTTAGCGGTCCATGAAGTGAGCCTCATGGGGGGTCCGGATCTGAACTCCGGAATGGCCACCCAGTTGGCGCTGCGGGGTTTGGTGATGTAGAACTACTCCTGATGCCAGACCTTGACGGTCTCAATGAAGGTCCCTTTGGGCCATGTGGCATTGGGAAGCTTTCTTACCATGGCCCCGCCGCAGTCCGCATGCTGTCCGTCCACCACCTTCGGCTTCACATTGAAGATTTTGAGCCACATGCCAAAGTGTGGTGGGATGCAGAGTAGAGCCTCACACACGATGATCAACGTCGATATGTGGAGGAAGAAATTCGGGGCTGGATCATGGAAATCTAGCCCATAGTAGAACATGAGGCCATGAACGAAGGGGTGGAGTGGAAACCCTATCCCTCTAAGTAAATGGGGGAGGAAGACAACCCTTTCGCCGGGCGCCGGAGTGGGGATGATTTGGCCCTCGTCGCGGAGCCTGTGTGCAATGTCTGCGGCCAGGTACCCCGCGCTCTGGAGATCCTGCACGTCCTTGTCCATGACGGAGGAGGCCTCCCGCTTACCCTTGGAGCCTGACCCGGCCATGGCTGGAGAAGGAGGCGGCGGTAAGGAAGACGAGAATTTTTTCGGGCACTGGAGCTTGGGAGATTGAGAGGCAGAGGATGGAAGAAGGTGTGGGGAAGAAAGAAGGAATCTTTTGCCCTCTTATAGGTAGTAGAAATGCGAACTGTCCCCCACTTATGCCTTAAAACTCGCCTATTCTCAATGAGAGCGTGCGCATAATCGGTTGGGTTACCAAAATCCCATTGATGAGAATCCCGTAATAAGTGGGCACGATTTCTGTTTTGACAAGATGGGCCAAGGGGCCTCGACCTCGGAACACGAAATGAGGAGTGTGAAAACAATTCAAAATACCGAAGAGCCAAGCCTGATGCTTCACCGAAAAAAGTTGTTAGTAAAGACACTATTCCTATTTTTTATATATATTCTGCCTTCGCGTCTAAGGGTTGTGTTAATTATACAGAGTCGGATACAGTTCTTTTATAAAGGGAAAGCTGATGTATGGTATTCAAGGAGAGGAACCCACCTCGCAATGCCGAAGACAATCCGTGTGCCAAACATGTCATCATTGAAGACTGGTTCAGGGGCACTGAGGGAGTCCCAGACTAAGGGGTCCTCAGGCATCCGGTCTATTCAATATGGGCCGGACTGATGGGCTGTGAAGATCAAGGAAGAAGACCACCTTCCATGACTGGTTAGGACTCCTATATGCGTGGACGGCAAGATTAAGTGTCCTCATATATTGTTTCCTTTCTCTGTAAACCGACTTCGTACAAGCCTATGCCCCTCTGGTGTCTATATAAATCGGAGGGCTTAGACCAGAGGCAGGATCATAATATTTATAGGCTAGACAAGCTAGGGTTTAGCCATTACATTCTTGAGGTAGATCAACTCTTGTAACCCCTATACTCATCGAATACAATCAAGCAGGACATAGGGTTTTACCTCCTTTAAAAGGGCCCAAACCTGGGTAAACATTGTGTACCTTTGTCCATTGTTACCATTGATCCTTTGACATACAGCTTGGGCCCCCCTACCCGAGATCTACCAGTTTTGACACTGACACCTGCCTTTCGAGGCCGGGTGCCCTGCCTTCATCCGTGAGCTGCGGCAAGTCCGTAGGACGTCCGCTCGCACGTTCAAGCCAGAGATTCCAAAGAAGTATGATGGGAGACTGAACCCGGCAGAGTTCTTGAGCATCTACACCATCGATGTTCAAGTTGTCAGGGGAAGAGATGAGAAGGTTTTTGCCAACTACTTCCCTTTGGTGCTCAAGCCAAACGTGAGTTCTTGGCTAATGCATCTGCCGGAGAACTCCATCTCGACTTGGGCTGACCTGTGCCATGAGTTCGGTGGCGCCTTCACGGGCGTCCACCAAGAACCAGGACGGCCCAACGATTTGCAACTTCTCCCGCAGAAGGAAGGAGAGACTCTACGAAAGAACATGCAGAGGTTCAGCCGAGTCCACAGGAATATTCCAGATATCCACCCGACAGCTTTGATAGCTGCCTTCCAGTCCAACGTGCACAACCGTCAGACACGTTCCAAGATGAACGTTCGATAGCCCAAGACTATGAAGGAACTTTACACCTTGGTGGACAAGTGTGCTTGGGCGGTGGAGGGGAGGAAACTCCCTGGAGAAGAGGATGGCGTCGACGTCGACTCAGAAGATGATGACGAGGCCACCTTCAGAAGAAGAAGAACAAGAAGCACAACAAGAAGCGCAAGGATAAAGCAGTACTGACCGTTGAAGGATCGGGCACGCCTAGTACCGGCAAGAAGGCTAAGGCCGAAGCCCCCAACAAGGAAGTTGCCGCGTGCACTGACTACTGGGCGACTGCGGCTACCGAGAAGGATGGAAGAGGTGATGGGCCATATTGCAAGATTCATCAGACCAAGGGACACGATCTCCAGAAATGTCATCAGGTTGAGCAGCTCATCAAGAAGCAGAGGGCTGAATATGAGAAGCGTGATAAGGAAAAATGTCAGAATGGCGCTGGCGGGAAGGGCCGAGGCAGTGAAGCAAATTGCCTCGGCAAGGCTCTTCGGAACCAAGGAAAACCCACCAGGGGCTGAGAGATGGAAGATTGCAATGATGAAAGTGATTGAGCGGATGAAGAGGAAACCAGCGAGCATGAATTCCTGAAGGCCACTGACGCCCTGTGCATTGACGGAGGTGCATCTCTGCACTCTTCTCACCGCCAACTTAAACAGTGGGCACGTGAGGTCAATGCAGTGGAGCCAGCGGTTGAGTCTCGGAAGCTGCTCAAGTGGTCATGCACGCCCATCATCTTTGATGAAGAGGACCATCCTGACCGCACCATCACGGTAGGATGCTTGCCATTGTTGGTTTCACCAACGATCCGCAATTTCAAAGTCACAAAGATGCTGGTTGACGACGGGACCGGGTTGAATCTGATTGCCCCAAAGGTTATCAGCAAACTTCAGATAGCAGAGGAAGAACTCAAAGTCACGGGCACGTTTCAAGGAATCAACCCCGGTAGGAGTCGTCCTAAGGGAACGATCACGTTGCAAGTGATATTCAGAGGAGATTTGAACTACCGGACTGAGAAGGTTGTGTTTGATGTGGTCGACCTTCCCCTGCCGTACAATGGAATCCTTGGACGCCCAGCTCTAGCAAAATTCATGACGGCATCCCACTATGCCTACAACACTTTGAAGATGCCAGGGCCGGTGGGAGTCATTTCCATTCCGTCAGACGAGAAAGATGCAATTATTTGTGTGGATATGATGTATTAGGACACTTTCGCGGTAGAGGCCGCGGAAGCCACAGTTCCCACCAAGGAAATCAAAGGAACGAAGAAGGCTAGCAGGGACACTAGCAAGGAATCCAGGAAGCATACCTCTTCGGAGTATGCTCCGCTTGTTGATGACTTGTCGGAGAGTTCCAACAATAAGAGATCCAAGGCTGCTGCACCTCATGTGAAAAAGGTCTCGGCAGGGCTGGCTGGCGCTGATGGTACCTTTACTATCAGTGCCACCCTTGATGAAAAATAGGAAAGCGCACTCGTTGCCTTCCTACGGGCGAATATTGATGTGTTTGCTTGGCAACCGTCTGATATCCCTGGTGTTTCCAGGGAGGTAATCGAGCACCACCTTGTTGTCTGCCCACATGCCCGACCCGTCAAGCAGAAGATCCGAAAGCAAGCTTTGGAGCGGCAACAATTCATTGCAGAAGATATCAAGAAGCTTGAGGCAGCTGGTTTGGTCAGAGGAGTACTGCATCCAACGAGGTTAGCAAACCCAGTGGTCGTACGCAAAGCTAACAGAAAATGGAGGCTTTGCATAGATTTCATAGATCTTAACAAGGCCTGCCCGAAGGACCCATTTCCCTTGCCGCCCATCGACCAGATTGTGGGTTCCACTTCAGGATGTGATTTGCTCTCTTTTCTGGATGCATACTCTAGATATCATCAGATTTTTATGTCCAAGGAAGACGAAGAGAAGACCTCATTCATCACCCCATGTGGCACATACTGCTTTGTGCACATGCCTTTCGGGTTGAAGAGTACCGGGTCCACTTTTGCAAGAGTAGTCCAGATTGGTTTTGAATCACAGTTGCACATGAACATTGAATCTTATATGGACCATATTGTGGTCAAGACCAATGACAGATCAACCCTCATCCAAGATTTAGAAGAGACGTAACTTGAAGCTGAACCTGGAGAAGTGCGTGTTTGGCATTCCCTCCAGCAAGCTACTTGGTTTCTTTGCGTCCCATCGCGAGATAGAGGCCAACCCCGATAAGATCAAGGCTATCGAGCAGATTCAGGAACCTAGGACAGTTAAGCATGTAAGGCATTTGATAGGGTGTGTTGCTGCGCTTAGCAGATTCATCTCCAAGTCTGCTGAGCGCGCCTTGCCGTTCTTAAAGATCTTGAAGAAGGCAGGACCCATGAAATGGAACTCGGAAGCAGAAACATCACTGTAAGATTTTAAGACCTACTTGTCCTCTATGCCCACTTTGGTTGCTCCCAAAGAACAAGAGCCGTTGCTACTCTATCTGGCGGTAACTAATCAAGTGGTTAGTGTAGCACTAGTGACGCTGCGGGAAGTGGAGGAAGCAACATCCTTAGGTAGGTGTCCCTTCCAGGGGGAGAGTGAGAACAGCCCGACAAGGCCAGATATGGATCAGGACAGAGAAGAGCGCGGCAACGGAAACAACTCCAAGGATGCGACAAGGAAGAAAGTGGTGTAGCACCTAGTGTACTTCGTCAGCTCCCTATTGCAGGGGGCTAGATCCAGGTACTATGGTGTGCAAAAGTTGATTTTTGGCCTTGTAATGGCCTCAAGGAAACTGCGCCACTACTTCCAAGCCCATGAGATCACGGTTGTCACTTGCTTTCCTTTGTAAAGGATACTCCGAAACCTTGAGGCTACCGGAATAATAGTGGAGTGGGCATTGGAGTTATCCAGCTTTGGCTTGAAATTTGAAAGCACATCAATGATTCAGAGTAGGGCATTGGCAGAGTTTATTGCAGAATGGCCGCCAACCCCTGATGAAGAAGTGTTGGAAACAGTTATTCCCGGAAGCACCCCAAGAATGGATCATTTATTTCGATGGTGCCTTCTCTCTACAAGGTGCACGGGATGGCGTGCTTCTCATTGCTCCCACTGGAGAGCACCTAAAGTACGTCATCCAGATGCATTTTCCCAGGGAAGAGGCGACCAACAATACAACAGAGTATGAAGGGCTCCTTGCCGGGCTCGAGATCGCCACTGAATTTGGAATCAAGAAGTTGATCATTCGAGGAGATTCACAACTTGTGGTGAGACAAGTCAACAAGGATTAACAAAGTCCATTGATGGAGGCATACCTTGAGGAAGTGAGAAGACTAGAGGAGCGCTTTGATGGATTGCAAATAGAGCACGTACCCCGTGCGGAAAACAACATTGCTGATCATCTGTCAAAGTGTGCTGTGCAAAATCTTCATGTGGAACCAGGAACTTTTGTTCTCCATATTACTCAGCCCTCCGTATCCCCAGCAACAATGTCCCAAAAGAGGAGGAAACTGGACTCCGGTAACCCTCTCCCGGTAGAGCCTCTCGGGGCTCCTCATAGGGATCCTGCCGAAAACAACTCCCTTTTGATTGCCAGGCTACACCCTCCTGCCGGGCCACTGGTCCCCGTAGTCGAGGAACACGCTCCCGTGAATGAGGAGGTGCCGCTAGTCCTCGTTGCTGAGCCCCAGGCTCCAACTTGGGCAAGGCACATAGTCCACTTCCTCCAAACTGGAGAACTTCCCAAAGAGCAAGAAGTAATTGGTGTTGGGGAACGTAGTAATAATTCAAAAAATTTCCTATGTTTCACCAAGATCAATCTAGGAGATTCTAGCAACGAGAGAGAGGGAGTGCATCTTCATACCCTTCAAGATTGCAAAGCGGAAGCATTACAAGAACGCGGTTGATGGAGTCGTACTCGCGACGATTCAAATCACGGAAGATTCGATCCAAGTGCCGAATAGACGGTGTTGATGTCTACTACGCAACCTTCTTCTTGTAGACGTTGTTGGGCCTCCAAGTGTAGAGGTTTGTAGGATAGTAGAAAATTTCCCTCAAGTGGATGACCTAAGGTTTATCAATCCGTGGGAGGCGTAGGATGAAGATGGTCTCTCTCAAGTAACCCCGCAACCAAATAACAAAGAGTCTCTTGTGTCCCAAACACACCCAATACAATGGTAAATTGTATAGGTGCACTAGTTCGGCAAAGAGATGGTGATACAAGTGCAATATGGATGGTAGATATAGGTTCTTGTAATCTGAAAATATAAAAACAGCAAGGTAACTAATGATAAAAGTGAGCATAAACGGTGTGCAATGCTAGGAAACAAGGCCTAAGGTTCATACTTTCACTAGTGCAAGTTCTCTCAACAATAATAACACAATTGGACATATAACTTTCCCTCAACTTACAACAAAGAGTCACTCCAAAGTCACTAATAGCGGAGAACAAACGAAGAGATTATGGTAGGGTACGAAACCACCTCAAGGTTGTTCTTTCTGATTGATCTATTCAAGAGTCCGTCGTAAAATAACACGAAGCTATTCTTTCCGTTTGATCTATCACAGACTTCGTACTATAATAACACCTTAAGACACAAATCAACCAAAACCCTAATGTCACCTAGATACTCCAATGTCACCTCAAGTATCCGTGGGCATGATTATATGATATGCATCACACAATTTCAGATTCATCTATTCAACCAACACAACGTACTTCAAAGAGTACCCCAAAGTTTCTACCGGAGGGTCAAGACGAAAACATGTGCCAACCCCTATGCATAAGTTCACAAGGTCACTGAACCCGCAAGTTGATCACCAAAACATACATAAAGTAGATCACGTGAATATCCCATTGTCACCACATATAAGCACATGCAAGACATACATCAAGTGTTCTCAAATCGTTAAAGACTCAATCCGATAAGATAACTTCAAAGGGAAAACTCAATCCATTACAAGAGAGTAGAGGGGGAGAAACATCATAAGATCCAACTATAATAGCAAAGCTCGCGATACATCAAGATCATGCCAAATCAAGAACAAGAGAGAGAGAGAGAGATCAAACACATAGCTACTGGTACATACCCTCAGCCCCGAGGGTGAACTACTCCCTCCTCGTCATGGATAGCCCCAGGATGATGAAGATGGCCACTGGTGAGGGATCCCCCCTCCATCAGGGTGCCGAAACAAGGTCCTGATTGGTTCTTGGTGGCTACAGAGGCTTGCGGCGGCAGAACTCCCGATCTATTGTGCTCCTGGATGTTTTCGGGGTATATGGATATATATAGGTGAAAGAAGTCGGACAGTGGAGCCACGAGGGGCCCATGAGGGTGGGGGCGCGCCCGGGGGGTAGGGCGCGCCTCCCTGCCTCGTGGCTTCCTCAAAGCTTCCCTGACGTCTACTCTAAGTCTCCTAGATTGCTTCCATTCCAAAGATAACTCTCCCGAAGGTTTCATTCTGTTTGGACTCCGTTTGATATTCCTTTTCTTCGAAACACTGAAATAGGCAAAAAAAACAGCAATTTGGGCTGGGACTCCGGTTAATAGGTTAGTCCCAAAAATAATATAAAAGTGTATAATAAGGCCCATAAACATCCAAAACAGATAATATAATAGCATTGAACAATCAAAATTTATAGATACGTTGGAGACGTATCAAGCATCCCCAAGCTTAATTCCTGCTCGTGCTCGAGTAGGTAAATGATAAAAACAGAATTTTTGATGTGGAATGTTACCTAACATATTTCTCAATGTAATTTTCTTTATTTTGGCATGAATGTTCAGATCCAAATGATTCAAGATAAAAATTCATATTGACATGAAAACAGTAATACTTCAAGCATACTAACAAAGCAATCATGTCTTCTCAAAATAACATGGCTAAAGAAAGCTATCCCTACAAAATCATATAGTCTGGCTATGCTTTATCTTCATCACACAAAGTATTTAATCATGCACAACCCCGATAACAAGCCAAGAAATTGTTTCATACTTTAGTATTCTTAGACTTTTTCAACTTCCACGCAATACATGAGCGTGAGCCATGGACATAGCACTATATGTGGAATAGAATGGTGGTTGTGGAGAAGACAAAAAGGGAGAAGATAGTCTCACATCAACTAGGTGTATCAACGGGCTATGGAGATGCCCATTAATAGATATCGATGTGAGTGAGTAGGGATTGCCATGCAACGGATGCACTAGAGCTATAAATGTATGAAAGCTCAACAAAAGAAACTAAGCGGGTGTGCATCCAACTTGCTCGCTCACGAAGACCTAGGGCATTTTGAGGAAGCCCATCATTGGAATATACAAGCCAAGTTCTATAATGAAATTCCCACTAGTATATGAAAGTGACAACATAGCAGACTCTCTATCATGAAGACCATGGTGCTACTTTGAAGCACAAGTGTGGAAAGAGGATAGTAGCATTGTCCTTCTCTCTTTTTCTCTCATCATCAATTTTTTTGGGCCTTTTTTGTGGCCTTTCTTTTTTTATATGGCCTTTCTCTTTTTATGGCCTTTTTTATATGGCCTTTCTATTTTTATGGCCTTTCTCTTTTCTTAAAAGTCCGAAGTCTCATCCTGACTTGTGGGGGAATCATAGTCTCCATCATCCTTTCCTCACTTGGGACAATGCTCTAATGAAGTTCATCACACTTTTATTTACTTACAACTCAAGATTACAACTCGATACTTAGAACACAATATGACTCTATATGAATGCCTCCGGCGGTGTACCGGGATATGCAATGAATCAAGAGTGACATGTATGGAAGAATTATGAAGGTGGCTTTGCCACAAATACGATGTCAACTACATGATCATGCAAAAGCAATATGACTATGATGGAGCGTGTCATAATAAACTGAACGGTGGAAAGTTGCATGGCACTATATCTTGGAATGGCTATGGAAATGCCATAATAGGTAGGTATGGTGGCTGTTTTGAGGAAGGTATATGGTGGGTGTATGGTACTGGCGAAAGTTGCGCGACACAAGAGAGGCTAGCAATGGTGGAAGGGTGAGAGTGCGTATAATCCATGGACTCAACATTAGTCATAAAGAACTCTTATACTTATTGCAAAAATCTACAAGTTATTGAAACAAAGTACTACACGCATGCTCCTAGGGGGATAGATTGGTAGGAAAAGACCATCGCTCGTCCCCGACCGCCACTCATAAGGAAGACAATCAATAAATAAATCATGCTCCAACTTCATCACATAACGGTTCACCATACGTGCATGCTACGGGAATCACTAACTTCAACACAAGTATTCCTCAAATTTACAACTACTTAACTAGCATGACTCTAATATCAACATCCTCATATCTCAAAACAATTATCAAGCATCAAATTGATCATAGCATCCAATTCACTTTCTATGATAGTTTTTATTATACCCAACTTGGATGCCCATCATTCTAGGACCAATTTGATAACCATAGCAGATAACATGCTGTTCTAAAAGACTCTCAAAATAATATAAGCAAAGCATGAGAGATCAATAATTTCTACAAAATTAGGCCACCGCCGTGCTCTAAAAAGATATAAGTGAAGCACTAGAGCAAAATTGTCTAGCTTAAAAGATATAAGTGAAGCACATAGAGTATTCTAATAAATTCTGAATCAGGTGTGTCTCTCCCAAAAGGTGTGTACATCAAGGATGATTGTGGTAAACTAAAAGCAAATACTCATACAAGAATCTCCAAGCAAAACACATATCATGTGGTAAATAAAAATATAGCTCCAAGTAAAGTTACCGATGAACGAAGACGAAAGAGGGGATGCCTTCCGGGGCATACCCAAGCTTAGGCTCGTGGTCGTCCTTGAATATTACCTTGGGGTGCCTTGGGCATCCCCAATCTTAGGCTGTTGCCACTCCTTGTTCCATAGTCCATCGAATCTTTACCCAAAACTTGAAAACTTCACAACACAAAACTCAACAGAACACTCGTAAGCTCCGTTAGTGTAAGAAAATAAATCATCACTTAGGTACTGTTGTGAACTCATTCTAAATTTATATTGGTGTAATATCTACTGTATTCCAACTTCTCTATGGTTCATAGCCTCCGATACTACTCATAGATTCATCAAAATAAGCAAACAACTCATAGAAAACAGAATCTGTCAAAAACAGAACAGTCTGTAGTAATCTGTTTCAAACGTATACTTATGGAACTCCAAAAATCCTACCAAATTAGGAAAATCTGAGAAATTTGTGTATAAATATATATCAATAAGAATAATATCAAAATAACGTTTCTGTGAATTATTAAAACTAATTTACTCGGTGCAAAAGTTTCTGATTTTCAGCAGGATCAACACAAGTATCACCGTAAGCTATCCTAAAGGTCTTACTTGGCACTTTATTGAAACAAAAGCTATAAAACATGATTACTACAGTAGCATAATCATGTTAACACACAAATACAGTAAAGGTAAATATTGGGTTGTCTCCCAACAAGCGCTTTTCTTTAATGCCTTTTAGCTAGGCATGATAATTTCAATGATGCTCGCGCAAAAGATAAGAATTGAAACATAACGGGAGCATCATGAAGAATATGACTAGCACATTTAAGCCTAACCCACTTCCTATGCATAGGGATTTTGTAAGCAAACAACTTATGGGAACAAGAATCAACTAGCATAGGAAAGCAAAACAAGCATAACTTCAAGATTTTCAACACATAGAGAGGAAACTTAATATTATTGCAATTCCTACAAGCATATATTCCTCCCTCATAAAAAATTTTAGTAGCATCATGAATAAATTCAACAATATAACCATCACATAAAGTATTATTTTCACGATGCACAAGCATATAAATTCTACTACTCTCCACATAAGCAAACTTCTTCTCATGAATAGTAGTGGGAGCAAACTCAACAAAATAACTATCATGTGAAGCATAATCCAATTGAAAATTAAAATCATGATGACAAGTTTCATGGTTATGTTTATCCTTTATGGCATACGTATCATCACAATAATGATCATAAATAGGAGGCATGTTATCATCATAATAAATTTGCATATCAAAACTTGGGGGATTAAAAATATCACATTCATCAAACATAGCATCCCCAAGATTGTAGATTTGCATATCATTAGCATCATGGATATTCAAGGAATTCATACTAACAACATTGCAATCATGCTCATCATTCAAATATTTAGTGTCAAACATTTTAATGCATTCTTATTCTAGCACTTGAGCACAATTTTCCTTTCCATCATTTTCACGAAAGACATTAAAAAGATGAAGCATATGAGGCACCCTTAATTCCATTTTTTTGTAGTTTTCATTTATAAACTAAACTAGTGATAAAACAAGAGACTAAAAGATTTGATTGCAAGATCTAAAGATATACCTTCAAGCACTCACCTCTCTGGCAACGGCGCCAGAAAAGAGCTTGATGTCTACTATGCAACCTTCTTCTTGTAGACGTTGTTGGGCCTCCAAGTGCAGAGGTTTGTAGGACAGTAGCAAATTTCCCTCAAGTGGATGACCTAAGGTTTATCAATCCATGGGAGGCGTCGGATGAAGATGGTCTCTCTCAAGTAACCCTGCAACCAAATAACAAAGAGTCTCTTGTGTCCCCAACACACCCAATACAATGGTAAATTGTATAGGTGCACTAGTTCGGCAAAGAGATGGTGATACAAGTGCAATATGGATGGTAGATATAGGTTTTTTTAATCTGAAAATATAAAAACAACAAGGTAACTAATGATAAAAGTGAGCGTAAACGGTATTGCAATGCTAGGAAACAAGGCCTAAGGTTTTTTACTTTCACTAGTGCAAGTTCCCTCAACAATAATAACATAATTGGATCACATAACTATCCCTCAACATGCAACAAAGAGTCACTCCAAAGTCACTAATAGTGGAGAACAAACGAAGAGATTATGGTAGGGTACGAAACCACCTCAAAGTTATTCTTTCTGATTGATCTATTCAAGAGTCCATAGTAAAATAACACGAAGCTATTCTTTCCGTTGATCTATCACAGAGTTCGTACTAGAATAACACCTTAAGACACAAATCAACCAAAACCCTAATGTCACCTAGATAGATACTCCAATGTCACCTCAAGTATCCATGGGCATGATTATACGATATGCATCACACAATCTCAGATTTATCTATTCAACCAACACAAAGTACTTCAAAGAGTGCCCCAAAGTTTCTACCGGAGAGTCAAGACGAAAACGTGTGCCAACCCCTATGCATAAGTTCACAAGGTCACTGAACCCGCAAGTTGATCACCAAAACATACATCAAGTAGATCACGTGAATATCCCATTGTCACCACATATAAGCACATGCAAGACATACATCAAGTGTTCTCAAATCCTTAAAGACTCAATCCGATAAGATAACTTCAAAGGGAAAACTCAATCCATTACTAGAGAGTAGAGGGGGATAAACATCATAAGATCCAACTATAATAGCAAAGCTCGCTGTTGGGGATATACCCTGCGGTATGAACTGGCCGGAAATATGACCCGGCCGGACTTGGCGGTTTACTTGAGACCCGGTTGACACTTGGCGATTCAGTAGCAACCCGTCCTGACCAGATGGTTTACAAGCAACCTGCCTGAACATTATGACTCACTGGTAACCCAACAGGCGGGACATACGGATGACAAGGCCCAAGGCCCAGAAGGCCGGTTTATGTTAATGGTGGGCCGTTTTAAGAGGAAAGGCGTGAAGAATATTTACCTTACAAGGAGTTAAGACCCGGACTTGTATCTTGTTTGTATTAGAAGGTAGACTAGTCCTAATCCTAATAGGACTCCACATGTAACCCGCCCCTCTAACTTATATAAGGAGGGGTAGGGCTCCCCAAAGAGGGACAAGCAAGAAGAAACAATCTCTAGGGCTAGACACAAAGAGGTGGTTTACCGGTGACTCTCTCGTGATCATAATGAGACCTAGCCACAAACAGCATGTAGGGTTTTTATCGGATGATGTTTCCCGGGGCCCGAAGCTGTCTAAACCCTGGTCTTGTGCTGCATCTCTCGATTCCGCTCAACCCCTCTCAAGCTACCACATAGATGTGCTGGCCTCATGACTAAGTCCTCACACTAGGACATCTGCCATGACAATTCCACGACAGTTGGCGCCCACTGTGGGGCCTGCGCACGGTGGTGTTGAGTTCTTGAAGGGATCTTCGCTAAGGTTTCGAGAGGTCCGCAATTTTTTCGGATGAAGAAAATCAGTTTGGAAATATCTACATCAGCTTTTATCAAGATCAAAAAAAATTATGGTGTTCATCCGGTCGGTAAGCAAGATGGCCAAGGTGTTCCAAGACACTGCTAGTAGCTTCTGCAGTGAATCACTTTTACTATGAGCCGCCATCGGCTCTCCATGGGAAAGGCCCATCACCGCCGATAGCTGCCTTGCGGGCATGTTCCTTGCTTTTTGCCACCGCAACCACGGGCTTGAGCGCCTTCTCTGTGGCTATCCTCACCTCGTCTTTGAATCCGCCTTGGTGCGATGAGTCGCCGCATCCCCTTGGAGTCATCCGGGGACTCTGTTTCTAACTTGGACTCTAAAGTTGTTGTCGCTGTCACATCGTCCGCTCTTTCCTGTACTACTAATCTACCACTTCAGAGCCGCCGAGCTACTGTTGGGGCCCCCAGATCAAACCAAGTCGTCAGCGACCGCTGAAGCAATTCCAAAGTGATTTGATTGATCGCTAGATATACTACTACCAACCAGCAGTGTGAAATTCAAGGCTGATTTGACAACTAGTACTACTTCCACGTGAAAGTAGTCTGCTAGTTCAGTTTTTTGTTCTCCGTACAACAGCTACGTAAACAACATGAATACTACCAGATCCGAGTAAAGAAAAAGGCAGCAGCAGTCACACACGTTGAGTTGGAATTTCTTTCTCCACTGATAAACCGCCGCCGGGTCAAGTTGATCCGGCCTCACCGCCGCCGATGCGGCCGTCCGAGTCGCCAAGTGAGTTGTCTTGGGCTTCATCTGCATCACCACCACTACCGAATCACCTCACTAGCGGTACGATGAAAGATCTGTTTGTGCCTTCTGCTTGGCCACCGGGTTGAGCCGGCCCAGTTACCTCTGGATCACCCCTGTCTCCGCCAAATCGCTGAGCGCCTCGAGCCTTTTTGTTGCTTCTCGCGGGCGAGCTACAGCGCGCCGAGTCACCCAAATCTGAGCACACTGAGCTTGAGCGCTGGCCGAGGGTCCGTCTGAGTCGACCGGTGCAGTGCTTTAGGTTACCACCTCGGTTGCAGTGAATAGATCATTCATCATCCAAAACCATTTGCCTTCTGCAAACATCAGGTGCTATCCATCTCAAATTTGTTTTATTAACACATATTATTTCTATCAAAGGACAAATTACTTTGATTTGTATATTTTTATATACAAGACCATTATTCACTACAAATGTGGTGTATACCACGGATATGGAGCACGGATTGATAATATTCCGTCTGGGGATACTCCGGGACATATCATATGATGAATGGACGCGCATAAGCTGTTGCCCTTGCGGTCCAGTCCACATCAGCTTGCTGGGATCACGTCAGTTCGTTGTCAATTAGCGTGCGCAAATCGCCGCCCCCGAGGCCTGGTCTACATCAACACATCGGGCCGCATCTGTTTGCATGAGCTATTTTATTGAATAAAAAGCCAGTCACTGCTTGGGTAGCCAGGTTTTTCTTCCAATACCTTGGAGGCAAATTATCATTCAGCCGCCGTCTGCACTGGATGGATCAATGGACATGCGCACAAATCGCTTCCACTACAGTTTGGTCTACTTCAAACAGCCAGTTGGAAGGAACCATTGACCGAGTTGCTGACACGGCTCATACGAGATCATTTATAACCCGCCGCAGTCACCTCAACCTTCTGTGGATTTACATCGTGTTATCAACACCAATGATATAAACCTTCTGCTATGGTTAAATACTGAGAATCTCAAAACAACTCCTTGAGTCGTCTTAAGACTCGGGGGCTATGATGACATGACTCAACAAATCTTGCCAGTTTAAGCGAATGTAAGAACGCCAGGACGATGGAGGGAAAGATAACCCGGTCCCAGAGGCTACTGCTATATTGATGAAAATTTAAAGGCCGTCAGAAAATTTCCGGCTCAAAAAGTATATGACAAAATCCCGGCTGAGTGAAGAAGTTCTGGGTCATCAGAAAGGATTCCGGTTCAAAATCCGGTTCAAAGGAAGCCAGTCTCATTGAAGCTCTCAAATATCAGGTTTAAAATCCGGTTCAAAGGAAGGCAGTCTCACTGAAGCTCTCAAATATCCGTTCTACAATCCGATTCAAGGGAAATCTATCTCCCACAAAGCTCTGAAGCTCTCAAATCCAGTTTAAGAATTTCCGGTTCAAAAAGGAATTAACTTCTCGCAAGTTCGAGTTTAAAGGCCGTCAAAAAATTTCCGGCTAAAAATGAAGATTCCGGTTTAAAATCTGGTTCAAGGGAAAGACGTCTCCCATAAAGCTTTGAAGCTCTCAATATCCGGTTCAAAATCCCGGTTCAAGAAGAATTTATCTCTTGCAAAAAGTTAAAGGTTGCCGAAGAGGACCTGTTGCCATGATGCGCGGTTCAAACATGGGTATCCTGCCTTATTGGCTTATCATATTATTGATCACTTGGGGGCTTGGACATATTCGAACCATAGCTACACCTCTTGATCGGCGTAAGGCCACCAGGGAAATCAATTAGGGGTCAAAGAGAGTGTTGCAAAAAGCACCAACTCAAACATAGACACCCATTGAGCATAGCTCACAAAGTTACTTGGGGGCTCTTTGTGCAAAGCAACAAAGAGTTTGAAAGGACCCTTGTAATTGGCTATCAAGCCACAGCTTGGAAGCCTGGTGTATTCACCTAAAACCCCGGGTTAACCTGCCTTCATCAAGTAAGCCACTCCTATCCAGGTAATCCTGGTATGACCCGCCGAATGTTTGACAGTCAATCTTATACAGACCGTGAACTTGTCAAAGTTAAAACAACGATTGGTTAATTGGAGGCCCATCTTAAAAGGCTTTGTAAAATGGTTTAACTCAGTGGCCTGGCAGCCCATGAAAAGCCTCAAATTTGGGCCTGGCAGCCCTTGAAAAGCCTCGACTACAAGTTTTCATTTGCTTTTATTTGTCAAAGTCTTTTCTCCTTTGATATGGTTTTATGATAAACCGGCGTCTATTGACCCGGCCTGACTATAAGTCATCAATATAATCTGGTGTTTGTTAACCCGGCTTGACTTTCAACTATAAGTTGTTAGTACACAACCAACTATAAACCGGTGTTTGATAACTCGGCCTGGGTTTGACTATAAGTCGCGAGGATGATCATTTGGTGTTTATTATAACCCGACATGGCTTCATTATAAACCAGCAAAGCATGGTGGAAATTACCAGCAAAGCATGGTGGGAGTTATCAGTACTCCAGATTTGGGTTATCACCCTTACTACAAGAAAGTTGGTAAACCAATGATGTGATTCAATATCACAGGTATGATATATTTCATATTTTATTATCCTTGCAGCCTTGGTTATAAACCCGGTTTATATGTTGGGCATTATGGCCCGTCCGGCGGTAAACCGCCAGGACACTTTAAACTTGTTGTATGCAGAAACAGGTTGAATAAAGCAGAATTATAAATCAACAGTGTTTATTAACACGGCCTGGCTTTTTGACTATAAGTCGCCAGTATATATTTGGATTGCGCCATTGGAATCATGAGCTTATAAATCATTGGGTTTTCAAAGTCGCTTTAGCGCAATGGCTATTATATTATCAATGGATATGATTTATTCTACAGTTGAAGGAATAGTCCCGAGTCGCTGCAGGTTTATGACCCGGCACTTGGGGGCTACATTAATCAAGTTGAGATTACATCAAATATGCAAGTCTCATGTCACTGCAAGCATGCACCATGACACTTGGGGGCTAATGCAAAGTCATTTTTTTCTCACCTTATTGAAGACCCAACTCATCACATTGTAATGAGCCGGTCCTTGGGGGCTACCAATTGCTCCTGTAAACAATTCAAGGTACACAAGTTTTAATCTATTATATTAAAGGATCCACTGCTCAGTTGGTAGAGCACAAAGCTCTCAACTTTGTGGATGTGGATTCAAGCCCCATGATGGGAGTTACGTCATATGATGTTATTTTCATTGAAGTATATATCAAGTCCCAGCTCAATATTATCTTACTGAGCCGGCCCTTGGGGGATACACGTTGCTGTTCAAAGTTTACATGATTATATTTACAAAGTCCCTGCTCATTATTGCATAATGACTCGGCCCTTGGGGGCTACATTGGTTGAAGTTTTTATGAGCATCAAGCAGGTTGCTGCAAGCATAACAACCCGACACATGGGGGCTACATGTGTGGAATACTCAGTTCTGACTGGTGATTGAGATGAACAACCTGGATTTCTTCAAGCTTGTGACATTCATATTGAAGCAAGTCTTAAACTGTTACTATGTTACCTTCTTAAGACTTTGGGGCTACTAGTGATAGACATATATGAGGTATATTTTCAAGCTTGATGTTAACTACAGCTATGACATGGAATTATCAGTTTTTATAACCTGACAATCGTGGTAATCATAAACTAGCAAGTTCTACATCCTTAAGCCGGCTGAAGATCAGAGGAGGATTTCAAGATCAATATTTTTGTTAAGCGTTGCGAGCTGAATCAAATATTCTTCACAATATATTTATGTGAGAAGCCAATATTAGCAAGTTGATTATGAAGCTGGTCTGTTGACCCGGATTTTCTAGGAGGAGGAAATGACACGGATTTAAGGATGATCAGGTGCCGGTTTACAAGAGTTTTTAACCCGGAGAACAACCCGTCAATTTTGTTCTTGTGTTTGTTTTATAGGATCAGTTTAACATGGATAAATCCAAATTAAACTGGGGGCTAATGTCGGGGATATACCCCGCGGTATGAACCGACCAGAATTATGACCCGGCCGGACTTGGTGGTTTACTTAAGACCCAATTGTCACTTGGCGATTCACTGGCGACCCACCCTGACCAGACGGTTTACAAGCAACCTGCCTGAAAATTATGACTCACTGGTAACCCGGCAGGCGGGACAGACGGATGACAAGGCCCAAGGCCCAGAAGGACGGTTTATGTTAATGGTGGGCCGTTTTAAGAGGAAAGGCGTGAAGAATATTTACCTTACAAGGAGTTAAGACTCGTACTTGTATCTGGTTTGTATTAGAAGGTAGACTAGTCCTAATCCAAATAGGACTCCACATGTAACCCGTCCCTCTAACTTATATAAGGAGGGGCAGGGCTCCCCAAAGAGGGACAAGCAAGAAGAAACAATCTCTAGGGCTAGACACAAAGAGGCGGTTTACCGGTGACTCTCTCGTGATCATAATGAGACCTAGCCACAAACAACATGTAGGGTTTTTACCGGATGATGTTTCCCGGGGCCCAAAGCTGTCTAAACCCTTGTCTTGTGCTGCATCTCTCGATTCTGCTCAACCCCTCTCAAGCTACCACATAGATGTGCTGGCCTCATGACTAAGTACTCACACTAGGATATCTGCCGTGACAATTCCACGACACTCGTGATACATCAAGATCGTGCCAAATCAAGAACACGAGAGAGAGAGAGAGATCAAACACATAGCTACTGGTACATACCCTCAGCCCTGAGGGTGAACTACTCCCTCCTCGTCATGGATAGCCCTGGGATGATGAAGATGGCCACCAGTGAGGGATCCCCCTCCGGCAGGGTGCCGGAACAAGGTCCCGATTGGTTTTTGGTGGCTACAGAGGCTTGCGGCGGCGGAACTCCCGATCTATTGTGCTCCTGGATGTTTTCGGGGTATATGGATATATATAGGTGAAAGAAGTCGGACAGGGGAGCCACGAGGGGCCCATGAGGGTGGAGGGCGTGCCTAGGGGGGTAGGGCGCGCCTCCCTGCCTCGTGGCTTCCTTGAAGCTTCCCTGGCGTCTACTCCAAGTCTCCTGGATTGCTTCCGTTCCAAAAATAACTCTCCCGAAGGTTTCATTTCATTTGGACTCCGTTTGATATTTCTTTTCTTCGAAACACTGAAATAGGCAAAAAAAATAGCAATTTGGGTTGGGCCTCCGGTTAATATGTTAGTCCGAAAAATAATATAATAGCATGGAACAATAAAAAATTATAGATACATTGGAGAAATATCAGGCGGCTCCGCGTTGAACACACGTACAGCCCGGGGACGTCTCCTCCTTCTTGATCCAGCAAGGAGGAAGGAGAAGTTGAGGGAGAACTCCAGCAGCACAATGGCGTGGTGGTGGTGGTGGAGCTCGTGGTTCTCCGGCAGGGCTTCGCCAAGCACTACAGAAGAGGAGGAGGTGTAGGAGGGAGGAGGGATGTGCCAGGGGAAGGGGTGCGGCTGCCCTCCCACCCCCTCTATTTATAGGGTGAAGGGGAGACGGGAACGACCCCCCTAGATACATCTAGAAGGAGGGGGGCAGCGGCCAAGGGGGGAGCTTGCCCCCCAAGTTGGTGGGAGGCGCCCCCACCCCTAGGGTTTCTAACCCTAGGCGCCTTGGTCCCTTGGGCGGGGGGGGGGGGGGGTGCACCATCCCACTAGGGGGATGTTTCCCACCCATATTCAGCCCACTTGGTCCCCCGGGGTAGGTGGCCCCACCCGATGGACCCCCGAACACCTTTTGGTGGTCCCGGTACAATATCGATAACACCCGAAACCTTTCTGATGACTGAAACTTGACTTCCCATATATAAATCTTCACCTCCGGACCATTCTGAAACTCCTCATGATGTTCGTGATCTCATCCGGGACTCCGAACAACATCCAGTAACCACATACAATTTCCCACTACAACTCTAGCATCACCGAACCTTAAGTGTGTAGATCCTACGGGTCCGGGAAGCATGCGGACATGACCGAGATATATCTCTGGCCGATAACCAATAGTGGGATCTGGATACCCATATTGGATCCCACATGTTCCACGATGATCTCATCGGATGAACCACGATGTCAGGGATTCAATCAATCCTGTATACAATTCCCTTGGTCCATCGGTATGTTACTTGCTCGAGATTCGATGGTCGGTATCCCCGTACCTCGTTCAATCTCGTTACCGGCAAGTCTCTTTACTCGTTCCTTAACACATGATCCCGTGGTTAACTCCTTAGTCAGATTGAGCTCATTATGATGATGCATTACTGAGTGGGCCCAGAGACACCTTTCCGTCATACAGAGTGACAAATCCCAGTCTCGATTCATGCCAACCCAACAGACACTTTCGGAGATACCTGTAGTGAACCTTTGTGGTCACCTAGTTACGTTGTGACGTTTGATTCACCCAAAGCATTCCTACGGTATTTGGGAGTTGCATAATCTCATGGTCTAAGGAAAGATACTTGACATTAGAAAAGCTCTAGCAAACGAACTACACGATCTTGTGCTATGCTTAGGATTGGGTCTTGTCCATCACATCATTCTCCTAATGATGTGATCTCATTATCAAGGACATCCAATGTCCATGGTCAGGAAACGATAACCATCTATTGATCAACGAGCTAGTCAACTAGAGGCTCACTAGGGACATGTTGTGATCTATGTATTGACACATGTATTACGATTTACGGTAATACAATTATAGCATGAACAATAGACAATTATCTTGAACAAGGAAATATAATAATATCCATTTTATTATTGCCTCTAGGGCATATTTCCAACAGTCTTCCACTTGCACTAGAGTCAATAATCTAGTTACATTGTGATGAATCGAACACCCATAGAGTTCTGGTGTTGATCATGTTTTGCTCGTGGAAGAGGTTTAGTCAATGGATCTGCGACATTCAGATCCGTATGCACTTTACAAATATCTATATCTCCATCTTGAATATATTCACGAATGGAGTTGAAGTGACGCTTGATGTGCATGGTCTTCTTGTGAAACCTGGGCTCCTTGGCAAGGGAAATAGCTCCAGTGTTGTCACAAAAGAGAGTCATTGGGCCCGACGCATTGGTAATCACTCCTAGGTCGGTCATAAAATCCTTCATCTAGACTGCTTCTTGTGCTGCTTCCGAAGCAGTTATGTGCTCCGCTTCACATGTAGATCCTGCCACGACACTTTGCTTGCAATTGCACCAGCTGACTGCCCCACCATTCAAAATATACACATATCCTGTTTGTGACTTGGAGTCATCCGATCTGTGTCAAAGGTAGCGTCGATGTAACCCTTTACGACGAGCTCTTCGGCACCTCCATAAACGAGAAGCATATCCTTGGCCCTTTTCAGGTACTTCAGGATATTCTTGACCGCTGTCTAGTGTTCCATCTCGGGATCACTTTGTACCTCCCTACCAAACTTATGGCAAGGTTCACATCAGGTCCGGTACACAGCATGGCATACATAATAGAGCCTATGGTTGATGCATAGGGGACGACGCTCATCTTTTCTCTATCTTCTGCCGAGGTCGAGCATTGAGCTATGCTCAATTTCACACCTTGCAATACAGGCAAGAACCCCTTCTTGGACTGATCCATATTGAACTTCTTCAATATCTTGTCGAGGTATGTGCTTTGTGAAAGACCAATGAGGCATCTCGATCTATCTCTTTTGATCTTGATGCCTAATATGTAAGCAGCTTATCCAAGGTCCTTCATAGAAAAACACTTATTCAAGTAGGCCTTTATGGTTTCCAAAAGTTCTGTGTCATTTCCTATCAATTGTATGTCATCCACATATAGTATGAGAAAAGCTACAGAGCTCCCACTCACTTTCTTGTAAATACAGACTTCTCCATAAATCTGTATAAACCCAAACGCTTTGATCATTTCATCAAAGCGAATGTTCCAACTATGAGATTCTTGCACCAGGCCATAGATGGAGCGCTGGAGCTTGCATACCTTGTCAGCATTCTTAGGATCGACAAAACCTTCCGGCTACATCATATACAATTCTTCCTTAAGGAAACCGCTAAGGAATGCTGTTTTGACATCCATTTGCCAGATCTCATAATCATAGAATGCGGCAATTGCTAACATGATTTGGGCGGACTTCAGGTTCGCTACGGGTGAGAAGTTCCCATCGTAGTCAACTCCTTGAACTTGTCGATAACCCTTAGCAACAAGTTGAGCCTTATAGACGGTCACATTACCATCCGCGTCAGTCTTCTTAAAGATCCACTTATTTTCTATGGCTCGCTGATCATCGGGAAAGTCCACCAAAGTCCATACTTTGTTCTCATACATGGATCCTATCTCGGTTTTCATGGCTTTAAGCCATTTGTTGGAATCCGGGCCTGCCATTGCTTCTTCATAGTTTGAAGGTTCACCGTTGTCTAACAACATGATTTCCAGGGCAGGGTTGGCGTACCATTCTGGTGTGGAACGTGTCCTCGTGGACCGACGAAGTTCAGTAGCAACTTGATCCGAAGTTTCATGATCATCATCATTAACTTCCTCTCTAGTCGGTGCAGGCACCACAGAAACATCTTCCTGAGCTGCGCTACTTTCTGGTTCAAGAGAGGGTAACTCATCAAGTTCTACTTTCCTCCCACTTACTTCTTTCGAGAGAAACTCTTTCTCTAGAAAGGAACCATTCTTGGCAACAAAGATCTTGCCTTCGGATCTGAGGTAGAAGGTATACCCAATAGTTTATTTAGGGTATCCTATGAAGACACACTTTTCCGATTTGGGTTCGAGCTTTTCAGGTTGAAGTTTCTTGACATAAGCATCGCGTCCCCAAACTTTCAGAAACGAGAGCTTAGGTTTCTTCCCAAACCATAATTCATACGGTGTCGTCTTAACAGATTTAGACGGTGCCCTATTTAAAGTGAATGCGGCAGTCTCTAAAGCATAACCCCAAAATGATAGCGGTAGATCGGTAAGAGACATCATAGATCACACCATATCCAATAGAGTGCGATTACGATGTTCGGACATAACATTTCACTGAGGTGTTCTAGGCGGCGTGAGTTGTGAAACAATTCCACATTTCCTTAAGTGCGTGCCAAACTCATGACTCAAATATTCTCCTCCATGATCTGATCGTAAGAACTTTATTTTCCTGTCACGTTGATTCTCTACCTCGCTCTGAAATTCCTTGAACTTTTCAAAGGTCTCAGACTTGTGTTTCATTAAGTAAACATACTCATATCTACTTAAGTCATCAGTGAGGGTGAGAACATAACGATAGCCACCGCGAGCCTCAACACTCATTGGACCGCATACATAAGCATGTATTATTTCCAACAAGTTGGTTGCTCGCTCCATTGTTCCGGAGAACAGAGTATTGGTCATTTTGCCCATGAGGCATGGTTCGCACGTGTCAAATGATTCATAATCAAGAGACTCCAAAAGTCCATCTGCAGGGAGTTTCTTCATGCATTTGACACCAATGTGACCAAGGCGGCAGTGCCACAAGTATGTGGGACTATCATTATCAACCTTACATCTTTTGGCATTCACACTATGAATATGTGTAACATCACGTTCGAGATTCAATAGAAATAAACCATTGACCAGCGGGGCATGACCATAAAACATATCTCTCATACAAATAGAACAACCATTATTCTCGGATTTAAATGAGTGGCCATCTCGCATCAAATGAGATCCAGATACAATGTTCATGCTCAAAGCTGGTACTAAATAACAATTATTGAGGTTTAAAACTAACCCTGAAGGTAGATGTAGAGGTAGCGTGTCGACGGCAATCACATCGACCTTGGAACCATTCCCGACGCGCATCATCACCTTGTCCTTCGCCAGTCTCCACTTATTCCGCAGCTCATGTTTTGAGTTACAAATGTGAGCAACCACACTGGTATCAAATACCCAGGAGCTACTACAAGCGATGGTAAGGTACACATCAATAACATGTATATCATATATACCTTTGGCGTTGCCGACCTTCTTATCCACTAAGTACTCAGGGCAGTTCTGCTTCTAGTGACCATTTCCCTTGCAATAAAAGCACTCAGTCTCAGGCTTGGGTCCATTCTTTGGCTTCTTCCCGGCAACTGACTTGCCGGGCACGACAACTCCCTTGTCGTCCTTCTTGAAGTTCTTCGTTCCCTTGCCTTTCTTGAAACTAGTGGTCTTATTCACCATCAACACTTGATGTTCCTTTTTGATCTCCGCCTCCGCTGATTTCAGCATCGAATATAACTCAAGAATGGACTTCTCCATACCTTGCATATTGTAGTTCATCACAAAGCTCTTGTAGCTAGGTGGAAGCGACTGGAGGATTCTGTCAATGACTGAGTCACTTGGAAGATTAGCTCCCAGCTGAGACAAGCTGTTGTGCAACCCAGACATTTTGAGTGTATGCTCGTTGACAGAACTTTTTCCTCCATCTTACAACTTTAGAACTTGTCAGAGACTTCATATCTCTCGACCGGGGCATGAGCTTGGAAAACCATTTTCAACTCTTGGAACATCTCATATGCTCTGTGTTTCTCAAAATGCTTTTGGAGCCCCGATTCTAAGCTGTAAAGCATGCCACACTGAACCAGGGAGTAATCATCACTACGCGACTGTCAGGCGTTCATAATGTCTTGAGTTGCTGGGAAAATGGGTGCATCACCTAGCGGTGCTTCAAGGACATATGCTTTCTTGGCAGCTATGACGAGGATGATCCTCAAGTTATGGACCCAGTCCGTATAGTTGCTTCCATTGTCTTTCAGCTTGGTATTCTCTGGAAACGCATTGAAATTGAGGGCAACATTAGCGTGGGCCATTGGATCTACAGGATAGATTGTAAATACAATTTTAGACTAAGTTCATGATAATTAAGTTCATCTAATCAAATTATTTAATGAACACCCACTCAGATAGACATCCCTCTAGTCATCTAAGTGATACATGATCCGAATCAACTAGGCCTTGTCCGATCATCACATGAGACAGACTAGTCATCAACGGTGAACATCTCCATGTTGATCGCATCTACCATACGGCTCATGTTTGACCTTTTGGTCTCTCGTGTTCCGAGGCCATGTCTATACATGCCAGGCTCGTCAAGTCAACCTAAGTGTTTCGCATGTGTAAATATGTCTTACACCCGTTGTATGCGAACGTTAGAATCTATCACACCCGATCATCACGTGGTGCTTCGAAACAACGAACCTTCGCAATGGTGCACAATTACGGGGAACACATTTCTAGAAATTTTAGTGAGGGATCATCTTATTTATGCCACCATCGTTCTAAGAAAATAAGATGTAAACATGACAAACATCACATGCAAATCATAAAGTGACATGATATGGCCATATCATCTTGAGATTTTGATCTCCATCTTCGAGGCACGACATGATCACCATCGTCACCGGCATGACACCATGATCTCCATCATCGTGTCTTCATGAAGTTGTATCGCCAACTATTACTTCTACTACTATGGCTAACGGTTAGTAATAAAGTAAAGTAATTACATGGCCCTTATATTGACTCGCAGGTCATACAATAAATTAAGAAAACTCCTATGGCTCATGCTAGTTGTCATACTCATCGACATGCAAGTCGTGATTCCTATTACAAGAACATGATCAATCACATACATCACATATATAATTCATCACATCCTTTTGACCATATCACATCACATAGCATACCTTGCAAAAACAAGTTAGACGTCCTCTAATTGTTGTTGCATGTTTTACGTGGCTGCTATGGGTTTCTAGCAAGAACGTTTCTTACCTACGAAAAAGACACAACTGTGATATGCCAATTGCTACTTACCCTTCATAAGGACCCTCTTCATCGAATCCGATCTGACTAAAGTGGGAGAGACAGACACCCGCTAACCACCTTATGCAACAAGTGCATGTCAATCGGTGGAACCTGTCGCACGTAAGTGTACGTGTAAGGTCGGTCCGGGCCGCTTCATCTCACAATGCCACCGAATCAAGATAGGACTAGTAACAGTAAGCAAATTGACCAAATCATCACCCACAACTACTTCTGTTGTACTCGTGCATAGAATCTACGCATAGACCTAGCTCATGATGCCACTGTTGGGGAACGTAGTAATAATTCAAAAAATTCCTACTGTCACCAAGATCAATCTAGGAGATGCTAGCAACGAGAGAGAGGGAGTGCACTTCATACCCTTGAAGATCGCAAAGCAGAAGAGTTACAAGAATGCGGTTGATGGATTCGTACTCGCGGCGATTCAAATCGTGAAAGATCCGATCCAAGCACTGAAAGGATGGCGCCTCCGCATTCAACACATGTACAGTCCAGGGATGTCTCCTCCTTCTTGATCTAGAAAGGGGGAAGGAGAAGTTGAGGGAGAACTCTGGTAGCACGATGGCGTGGTGGTGGTGGAGCTCGTGGTTCTCCAGCAGGGCTTCGCCAAGCACTAGAGAGGAAGAGGAGGTATAGGAGGGGTGAGGGCTACGCCAGGGAAAGGGGTGTGGCTGCCCTCCCACCCCCTGTATTTATAGAGTGAAGGGGAGAGGGAGTCGCCCCCCTAGATGCATCTAGAGGGGGCGGGGGGGGGGGGGGGGGGGGGCAAGGGGGGGGAAGCTTGCCCCCCAAGTTGGTGGGAGGCTCCCCCACCCCCAGGGTTTCTAACCCTAGGCGCCTTGGGCCCTTGGGGGGGGGCACCAGCCCACTAGGGGGCTGGTTCCCACCCATATTCAGCCCACTTGGTCCCCCGGGGTAGGTGGCCCCACCCGGTGGACCATCGGACACCTTTTGGTGGTCCCGGTACAATACCGATAACCCCCAAAACCTTTTCGGTGACTGAAACCAGACTTCCCATATATAAATCTTCACATTCGGACCATTCCGAAACTCCTCGTGACATCCGTGATCTCATACGGGACTCCGAACAACTTTCGCTAACCACATTCAATTTCCCATTACAACTCTAGCATCACCGAACCTTAAGTGTGTAGACCCTACGGGTTCGGGAACCATGCGGACATGACCGAGACATATCTCCGGACAATAACCAATAGCAGGATCTGGATACCCATATTGGCTCCCACATGTTCCACGATCATCTCATCGGATGAACCACGATGTCGGGGATTCAATCAATCCCGTATACAATTCCCTTTGTCCATCGGTATGTTACTTGCCCGAGATTCGATCGTCCGTATCCCCGTACCTCGTTCAATCTCGTTACCGGCAAGTCTCTTTACTCGTTCCGTAACGCATGATCTCGTGTCTAACTCCTTATTCACATTGAGCTCATTATGATGATGCATTACCGAGTGGGCCCAGAGATACCTCTCCATCATATGGAGTGACAAATCCCAGTCTCAATTTGTGCCAACCCAACAGACACTTTCGAAGATACTTGTAGTGCACCTTTATGGTCATCCAGTTACGTTGTGATGTTTGATACATCCAAAGCATTCCTATGGTATCTGGGAGTTGCACAATCTCATGGGAAAGATACTTGACATTAGAAAAGCTCTAGCAAACGAACTACACGATCTTGTGCTATGCTTATGATTGGGTCTTGTCCATCACATCATTCTCCTAATGATGTGATCTCATAATCAATGACATCCAATGTCCATGGTCAGGAAACCATAACCATCAATTGATCAACGAGCTAGTCAACTAGAGGCTCACTAGGGACATGTTGTGATCTATGTATTCACAAATGTATTATGGTTTCCGGTTAATACAATTATAACATGAACAGTAGACAATTATCATGAACAAGGAAATATACTAATAACCATCTGTTGGGGAACGTAGTAGTAATTCAAAAAATTCCTACGTGTCACCAAGATCAATCTAGGAGATGCTAACAATGAGAGAGAGGGAGTGCATCTTCATACCCTTGAAGATCACTAAGCGGAAGCGTTACAAGAACTCAGTTGATGGAGTCGTACTCGCAGCGATTCAAATCGCGGAAGATCCGATCCAAGCGCCGAACGGACGGTGCCTCCATGTTCAACACACGTAAAGTCAGGGGACGTCTCCTCCTTGTTGATCCAGCAAGGGGAGAGGAGAAGTTGAGGGAAAACACTGGTAGCACAACGGCGTGGTGGTGGAGCTCGTGGTTCTCCGGCAGAGCTTCGCTATGCTCAACGGAGGAGGAGGAGGAGTTGGAGGGGGAGGGCTGCGCTAGGGGCAAGGGGTACAGCTCCCGTGTGCCTCCCCACTATATATAGGGGTGGAGGGGGCTGGTTTCTTTCCCTCCAAGTCCATTGGGGCGTTGGCAAAGGTGGTTGGAAAGAAATCCCATCCTTTCCCTTCCCCACCGATTGTTATCCCCCTTTTTAGGGATCTTGATCTTATCCCTTTGAGATATGATCTTATTCCTTCTAAGGGGTGATCTTGGTGCACCTTGACCAGGGGTGTGGGGCCTTGCCCCCAAAACCCATGTTCATGTGGGTCCCCCCATGCAGGTGGGACCCACTCTGAAACCTTCTAGAACCTTCTCGGTAAAATACCGAAAAATCCCGAACATTTTCCGGTGGCCAAAATAGGACTTCCCATATATAAATCTTTACCTCCGGACCATTCCGGAACTCCTCGTGACGTCCGGGATATCATCCGAGACTCCAAACAACTTTTGGTAACCACATACAATTCCCATTACAACTCTAGCATCACCGAACCTTAAGTGTGTAGACCCTACGGGTTCGAGAACCAGGCAGACATGACCGAGATGCCTCTCCGGCCAATAACCAATAGCGGGATCTGGATGCCCATATTGGCTCCCACATGTTCCATGATGATCTCATCGTATGAACCACCATGTTGGGGATTCAATCAATCCCGTATACAATTCCCTTTGTCCATTGGTATGTTACTTGCCCGAGATTCGATCGTCGGTATCCCTATACCTTGTTCAATCTCGTTACCAGCAAGTATCTTTACTTGTTCCGTAATGCATGAACCCATGGCTAACTCATTAGTCACATTGAGCTCATTATGATGATGCATTACCGAGTGGGCCCAGAGATACCTCTTTGATATGGAGTGACAAATCCCAGTTGTCGGTGTCAAAACCGGTGGATCTCGGGTAGGGGGTCCCGAACTGTGCATCTAAGGCTAATGATAACAGGAGGCAGGGGACATGATGTTTTACCCAGGTTCGGGCCCTCTCGATGGAGGTAAAACCCTACTTCCTGCTTGATTGATCTTGATGATACTACAAGAGTAGATCTACCACGAGATCGTAGAGGCTAAACCCTAGAAGCTAGCCTATGATTATGATTATGACCGTCCCTCTACGGACTAAACCTTCCAGTTTATATAGACACCGGAGAGGGCTAGGGTTATACAAAGTCGGTTACAAAGAAGGATATCTAATATCCGGATCGCCAAGCTTGTCTTCCATGCAAAGTAGAGTCCCATCCGGACACGGGACGAAGTCTTGAGTCTTGTATCTTCACGGTCCAATAGTCCGGCCAAAGTACATAGTCCGGCTGTCCAGATACCCCCTAATCCAGGACTCCCTCAGTAGCCCCTGAACCAGGCTTCAATGACGATGAGTCCGGCGCGCAGTTTGTCTTCGGCATTGCAAGGCGGGTTCCATCTTCGAATACTCCAAAGTGAACCTCGAACACTTAAATCGTGTCTGGCTCTGCAAGACGATTTCACATACCACCGTAGAGAGAACGATATTCCACAAATATAATCTGCTGACATCTTTAGATGACATGATATCACACCATGGTCGAGTCATTATTGAACCATATTCCCACAGCCAGCCACCACACATATTGTGAGGCGGTTTCCCAGGCACGTCTTCTCGAAGCAGAGATCGTGTTCCCGTTATCGCGGGGCTTTCATCAATACGGGCATGGGTAGCCCAATCGCACCGTCAATCGCAGTGAGTGGGGAACGAGCAGGTTCCACCAGGAAAGTAGGGAGGCGCAAAAGTTTTTATTGCCTCTATAAAGAGATAAGTCATCTTCTTCTTTACCCACGCCCTTCCCTTCCGCTCGTCCATTCCCCTTCGCTCGAGCCCTAGCGCCCAAGCACTCATGTTCTCCACTGAAAAGAGGTTCTCCGAAGATGTCCGGATCCAAAGCAGGAGGCAAATGGATGGCCTCCACCGTCCGAGAGAAGGATATCAAAAAGCTTCGAGAGGTCGGGTACCTGGCCAAGAAAATCGGCCACCGTCTTCCGATGGCGGGACAGATCGTCCCCAATCCGGAGCCCCACGAGAGGGTCGTGTTTCTTCCTCATTTTGTCCGTGGGCTCGGGTTTACCCTTCACCCATTTGTTCGCGGCATCATGTATTATTACGGTATTGATTTTCATGATCTGTCCCCTAATTCTTTCCTTAACATCTCGACGTTTATCGTCGTGTGTGAGGCCTTTCTCCGTATTTCGTCCCACTTCGGCTTATGGCTGAAGATCTTCAATGTGAAGCGCAAGGTGGTGAATGGCGATCATGCTGACTGCGGTGGCGCCATGGTGAGCAAGATGCCCAAGGTCACATGGCCGATGGGCACCTTCAATGATCCCGTCAAGGAGTGGCAGCAGCAGTGGTTCTATATCACCGAGCCGCGCGGTAAAAAGTGGGCCGCTGCTCCTGAATTCAGATCCGGAGCCCCCCTGCGACTCACGTCCTGGCCCAAGAAGGGCCTGAACTGGTACTCATCCAATGAGCTGTCGGTGCTCCAAACACGCGTCCAGAGCGTGGTAGACAAGGATGCCAAACTCGTCAATGTAGTCCAGGTGATGTTAGTTCGCCTAGTTCTCCCTTGCCAGTACCAAGCCTGCAATTTGTGGGAATTCGACCCGGCCGAGCACCAGACCCTACGGGAGCTCTACGTCTCCTCACACAAGGACATCTGGAAGGTGCTCTTCAAGTCCGGCAAACCGTGGCCGGGCTCCGCCGAGGACCGCGGGTATCAACTGACACGCTCCGCAAGTCCAGTAAGTTATCGCTATGTTTTGTCTATCCATGTTTAGCTGGCATATCCCGAGGGAGACGCTTTATCATGCTTTCTGCATTTATCCCAGGAATGGACGAAGAAGGTGGAGCGGATACACTGTCCAGCCCCGCTGCCGAAGGAACCGGCAGGACCTCTTCTGACGAAGATGCAGGTCCCAGTGCCTTACAAGGCGCCGAAGAAAGAGGCCTCCAAGAAGGCCAAGGAGACCCAGAGAGGCCTCCGTCGCCGCGGTGCTTCGGACACAAAATCCGGAGGCTCCAGCGCCCATCCTTCCTCCAAAGACGAAGAGGAGGAGGAAGAAGACGAGTCCTCCATGGGGGGAGGGAAGAAAAGGACGGCTTCCTCGTCCCTGGAGGCCGAATCGCAAAAGAGGGGAAAAAGTTCCCTCCCGGAGGCGTCCACCACGGCTGCCAATAGCAGCCCGGAGTGGGATCCCAGGGCCCAGCCCCTGGTAAAATCGTGAGTACATGAAATCCGAACACACCTACGCACCCAGGATTACTAGGGTGCAGTAGTTTAACCGTCGCCATACTTTGTGCAGCCCGGCGAGGTCTCACGCCGAACAGTCCTCACCGGAGGATTCGCTGAGCTTAGATGCCCTGGAGAGAGAGACGCCTCCAGAGGCCCCTTCCCCGAAGCCTGGACGTGACACCGAGATGTCGTCCCAGCAGGACCCAGACCAGGGAGGGCCCACCTTCTGGGGCCGGATATACGGGAGCAATGGTTCCCATAAACGGCAACGGCAGGGGCGATCTTAGATTTGGCCCGCAGTCGGACACGGTCCTGGAGACCTTTAAAGCTCCAGGACCGGGCGAGCAGCCCCCCTTGACGGAGGGAGGAAAGCCCGCTCTGCCAGCAACCTCTGTCCAAGCAGAGCTGTAGGGCGGCCTATCGACAACGCTAAAGAATTCGTCCATCATCGATGAACATCGCACCCTCATGGGTGCGGTGATTGAAAAGATTCAGTCCGCTGAGAGCGGACTGAATGAATCTTGCCTTAGCCTTATAAAAGGCTTTGAGGTATGTTTTTAGAAACCCTTGATTATTGTCATCGTATGAACGGTAGCCCTTGATGCACTGTCCGGTGAAAGAGAGAGAACAAGACAGGGGATCAAATTTCCGCTTCACAGGAGACTCGGTTGATGACATGTATCTCTTTGTTTGAAAACATGCGTTCATAGCGACGACTGCCTCTCACACTGCAGAGGTGTTCGGGCTAAAGCAGAGTCTGGAACGGGCCGAAGAAGAACTTGGCCGAGTGAAGAAGCAGTTGGAGGACAAGCAAGGTATGTCAAAACCTTTTGACAAGTTAAGCACAAATGAGTAGTTGTGCCTGATGAAAATATTTGTATTGTGTGCTCTAGGAGCAAATGCCGAAATTGAGGCACTGAAGAAGGCTGTGGCCGAAGCCGACAAGAAGGCCGCCGCGAAGCAGGCTCTCCGCGAGAAGCACGAGGCCAGGGTCATTGAAGTTGAACGAGAGCTTCAGGAGGCCGTGAAGAAAAGTGAGACCTTGGAGTAGAATCTAGCAGGGAAAGAATTCGAACTCACTCAAGCTCTCGAAGCTGCAAATGATGCTCGGGAGGAAGCCTGAGGTGCTCTAAAGGACATTCAGGAGGCAAGGAGGATTGCGGCTGGTAAGGCTTTTTTACTCAAAGCGATTTTTATATAGTAATAGGAGAAACTCTAAGCGACAAACTGAATTCTTGTTTCTCCAGGAGTGTTTGCGGACCTGCCGTGCAACGTATCTGATGCTGCCCAATTCTACCGGGCTGAAGAGAAGAAGTCTGCGGAGAAGCATTTCTGGTCGCAGTATTTGGCGCCGAATTATCCGGTGCCCTTTGTCGATCAGCTGAAGCAGCTGATCGAACTGCACCAGGTGGTTGAACTAGCCATGAAGGACTTAGTTTTCCGGCTATGGCCCGCTGAGCCAATTCCAAACAGTTACTTCGGACTCGTGAAGCGGATTGTTGGTGCTTGCCCTCGGCTCGAAGTCATTAAGCGGTCGGACTATATAGAAGGTGCACGCATGGCATTTGCTCGTGCGAAGGTGCACTGGGGGAAGCTTGATGCTGAAAAGCTGATGACTGAGGGACCACCGTAGGGTAAGGAGCATCACAAGCCCGAATTATATTATGAGGGTGTCCTAAAAGGAGCCCGCCTTGTAGCGGAACAGTGTACCAAAGACACTATATTTCCCTGAAGGCAATCATGCTGTCCTTTGTAATGCGGGATACTGGCACTGTTATTATATATTGCCTGTTATATGAAAGTTTTTTCTTCCTGTGCGGCCGTTTAGTATATATAAATCCTGAGAGTTGGCCAGTCGTCGGCTTCTGCCCCCACGTAGAAAGTACGGGGGTGTTCGGGACATACCTGAACACTCTTTATCCCATTTTTGGGTCCTTGAAGGTGGTGTTCATCACCACGAACCAGGCAATCAGACTATTGGGCTTTATCACTCTCACTTAGCCATAGGAATTCGAGTATGGTAGGTGCAGCCCCTGGTGTTCGGAAGACCATACGAGGGGCTCTAACAGCGCTTGATTGGAAGACCGATCCGTTGCACTCTGCATTTGTTATGGCATTATGCGGAATAAATCCTTAAAGCTTTTACAACCTCTCGAACAGCTGACCAGCTCTCGCCGTATCATGACAGTTAGTTTTCGGCTTTCTCAACTGAGGTGCTTGTCTGGAAGAACCGGGACACAATCGCAGTAGTTCTCCCAGCGCTACCTTAGCCGATAGAGCGGAACGTAAGTTACCAAAACATGGGAGCCGGGCAAACCCAACTAATGACCCAAGACATGATTCGGAGCTGATGCATATAGTGCTATAAGTTCAGGGTGCCGAGCGACCGAGAAGGTGGCCGGACTTTGTTGCCATATTATGAGTACAATGAAGCCCCTGGCATAATGGGGCATGACACTATGTGAGGGTGCCATTATGACGAAAAAAGCGTCAATGAGGAACGACGGCCGGTAAGTGTTATTTAATTCTACGTGTGGAGTGACACGTCTATGCATATGAGTACGGTTTATGCTATGAAAAGAGGTATGCTGGCGAAACCTGTCATGGCCGGACAGGAGGAGGCTGTGTGCGGATCCGAAGTGTATCCGAACTGTCTCCTTGGGGGATACTTGTGTGTTCCCGCCTTGTGCGTCCGAGCTGATTCCATGTCACCAGTCCTGTTCTGTGCAAAAGTGAGCCTGTAAAGAAAAATGCTTAGAGGCAGTTGCATGTCATAGGGTGGTTGAACCGCGGGTGCCTGATCGAAGCCTGGTCGAGCCGGGTTATCATGCCGTAGAGTATCTTGGACTCCTCTATTGGTGTCTGGGGGGTTGGCTGTCGAATCGAAGTTTGATAGACGGGCACAGCTTGCTATCTTAGCGGCGGTATAATTTCCACTCTCGGGGTGGAGTTCGACCTTGCCCATAATTGTGACCATGTCACATGGTTTTGGCATGATATGCTACCACGTTGAGTGGAGCCAACGCGGTTCGTCCCGGTAGTATATAGTAGTTACTGTATAAGGGGACAATGCCGAAGACTTACTCTTCGGCATGGTGTTTGTTTGGTGATCCGAAGACAACCTCCAGTGTGGTGGGCCTGTAAGACTTGGCCTTTACACCTGGAACGACATCTTTGAGAAGATGCTTTTAGTGGGTTTGATCCTTAATCGATCAATACCTATCTGGTGAACTGTGTCTTGGCGCAGCAAGTTTGAGCTGCTGTTTATGCCCATAGGGGCTTCTGTGAGGTGGCACCCACCAACTGTTGGGTCGATGGTAAGTTCAATTGAATTGCCATGGTTGAGATTGGCTAGACGGTCTGTGTGATAGGAGATGATCGGCCGTATTTTGGTACCGTGGGGTCACTTGTATTGTTGAGTCGGCATCCCGAGGAGTACACATTCGTTCCCTTGTTGGTTTGCGGAGGATTTTCCTTTTACCTCGCAATGTTTGGTGGCCTGGGCTCCTCGTTGTTTGAGACAACTTTTCATTGTTTCCGGCGCACGACCGGCCGTTTTGTTTTGAAGATCCGGCATTCTCTATTGGTATGATTGGCCGCCCTTCTAGGGGTACCATGAATTTGACATGGTTGGTCGAGTATGCTGCTCGGGCCGGATGGGCCTGAGTTGTTCTCTTTCCGCTGACCGGCCTGGGGGCCGTGGAATCCGGCACCAACTGTCTTGTCTTGGGCATCATCATTATTTTTGTGACGCTTATGTCTGTTGCGTCGAGGTTTATGGATGCTGCCTCGCATTTCCTGCATATTGCTCCAGACTGTGATGTATTGGCGTCGGGGTGTGGGCTTTAGGACCTCCTTCTCAAGTTGAGGTAGCAAATTGTGCTTTGGGTATCCTTTGGTGGGGCGGTCGAGTCTGTATTCCTCGGCTGCCAGGACCTTAGTCCATCTGTCTGTGAGCAGATCTTGGTCAGCTTGGAGCTGCTGCTTCTTCTTCTTCAGGCTTCTTGTAGTGGCCATAAGCCGTTGCTAGAAGCGAACCTGCTCTACGGGATCCTCAGGCACGCCGAATTCACCGTCGCCAAGGGTCACCTCGTCTTCAGAGGGGGCATATAGTTGTCCTCCTCCGGGTATTCGTCCGTCGCCTGTTCATCTGGGCTGACCTGCCCGTCTTCCTGTTCGGCCTACTCGAAGGTAGGATGATCGGGGTTGTATTCATCTTCAGCACCATCTAGGTTGTTTTCGTCTCCTATGCCGGTATTGCTGTGGCGGGGCTTGGAGCGGCGCCGATGACGCCCATGCTTTGCTTTCTTCCTTGAGGGGTTATCCTCCATTGCCTCATCGCCATTGGTTTCTTTCGGAGTGTCCACCATATATATATATCATACGAGGAGGTGGTTGTCTACCGCCCCGTGGGCGGTGGTTCCTGTTCTTCTCCTACATCGTCGTCCACACCGTTGATGTCTTCGGAGTCGAAGTCAAGCACATCGGTCAAATCATCGATAGTGGCAATGAAGTGGGTGGTGGGTGGGCAACGAATTTCCTCGTCACCTGCTTCCCACTCGAGACGGACATAGTTCGGCCAAGAGTCTCCTAACAAAGAGAGAGACTTTAATGAGTTCAGCATGTCGCCAAAGGGCGAGTGCTGGAAGATATCCGCAGAGGTGAACTCCATTACCGGAGCCCAACCAGATTCGGCGGGCTCGGGGGCACGCGGCCTGGGACCTACAGCCAAACACGAGTCTGGGGGTCCGGTGACACAGGCTTCCTTGGGGATGGAGTCTATGTTCGGCTCTACCACCGATGGGTGTGCAGCCTCTGGGGCGGGGTCCATCCACCCGTACTCAGACGACGCGATCTGCCCCGGATTTAGGCCCGGGGCTCCTGCAGGTGCGATATCCTGAGTATTGTTCGACAGCAGGTCTAAGCCGTGCTTGTCGTGACTGTTCGGCGCTCCGGGTGTAGGCCCGAATCCGTCGAAGATCAAGTCTCCGCGGATATCGGCCATGTAGTTCAAGCTTCTGAACTTGACCTGACGGCCAGGGGCGTAGCTGTCGATCTGCTCCAGATGGCCAAGCGAATTGGCCGGCAGTGCATAGCCACTGAACACGAAGATCTGTCTGGGGAGAGAAGTCTCACCATGGACCGCGTTGTTGTGGATGATTGAAGGAGCCATCAAGCCTTGCAGTGACGACATAGAGGAACTCTCAATGAAAGCACCAATGTCGGTGTCAAAACCGGCGGATCTCGGGTAGGGGGTCCTGAACTGTGCGTCTGAGGCTAATGGTAACAGGAGGCAGGGGACACGATGTTTTACCCAGGTTCAGGCCCTCTTGATGGACGTAAAGCCCTACTTCCTGCTTGATTGATCTTTATGATATGAGTATTACAAGAGTAGATCTACCACGAGATCGTAGAGGCTAAACCCTAGAAGCTAGCCTATGATTATGATTATGATCGTCCCTCTATGGACTAAACCCTCCAATTTATATAGACACTGGAGAGAGGGCTAGGGTTATACAAAGTGGGTTACAAAGAAGGAGATCTAATATCCGGATCACCAAGCTTGTCTTCCACGTAAAGGAGAGTCCTATCCGGACACGGGACGAAGTCTTGAGTCTTGTATCTTCACGGTCCAACAGTCTGGCCAAAGTATATAGTCCGGCTGTCTAGATACCCCCTAATCCAGGACTCCCTCATCATTCTCGATTCGTGGCAACCCAAAAGACACTTTCGGAGATACCTGTAGTGCACCTTTATAGCCACCCAGTTAATTTGTGATGTTTGATACATATCCGGAAGTTGCACAATCTCATGGTCTAAGGAAATGATACTTGACATTAGAAAAGCACTAGCAAACAAACTACGCGATCTTTCACTATGCTTAGGATTGGGTCTTGTCCATCACATCATTCTCCTAATGATGTGATCCCGTTATCAACGACATCCAATGTCCATGGTCAGGAAACCACAACCATCTATTGATCAACGAGCTAGTCAACTAGAGCCTCACTAGGGACATGTTCTAGTCTATACATTCACACATGTATTACGGTTTCTGGTTAATGCAATTATAGCATAGACAATAGAAAATTATCATGAACATTTTATTATTGCCTCTAGGGCATATTTCCAATAGCTGGAAGAGTATCCCGGAGGGCCAGTATGTATCAGTTTGTCGATGACGTACTATACAGAAGAAGGCCCAACGATGTGAAATTGAAGTGCATTTACCGGGAAGAGGGGAAGGAACTGCTGGCAGAAATACACAAAGGCATGTGCAGCTCCCGCATTGGATCAAGGGTGTTGGTTGGGAAAGCATTCCAGTAAGCATTCTGTTGGGCCACAACCCTCCAAGATGCGATCGATCTAGTCACCAAATGAGAAGCCTGCCATTTCCAATCCAAGAACATCAATCTGCTTGCCCAAGCTCTTCAGACAATCCCTTTTGTCATGGCCGTTTTTGGTCTGGGGGCTCGATATCCTCGTCCCTTTCCCCCGAGCTACTAGGGACTTCGAATTCTTGTTTGTTGCCATCGACAAGTTTACAAAGTGGTCGGAAGTAGAAGCCGTGAGAAAGGTGACTGCTCAGTTAGCTATCAAGTTCTTGAAAGGATTGGTGTGCTGCTTCCGGGTCCCTACCCGGATCATCACCGACAACGTCACCTAGTTCACGAGCCGCGCCTTCATGCAATATGTTCATGCCCTCGGAAGGAAGATCTCATATGCCTCTGTTGCACATCCCAGAAGCAATGGACAAGATGAGAGGGAGAACACAGAAGTGTTGCGAGCACTCAAGACGAGAACATTTGATAAGCTGCAGAAGTGCGGCAGGCGATGGATCGACGAGCTGGCGGTGGTTTTTTGGTCCCTTAGAACGACACCAAATCGAGCTATTGGGCAGACTCCCTTCTCCCTAGTCTATGGGGAGCAGTTATCCCCACGGAACTCATTTACAGGTCACCTCGAGTGCTTGCCTATGATGAAGTAGTGCAGGATTAGCATTGGCATGATGATGCTGTGCTTCTCGAGGAGAACCATCTCTGGGTTGCTGCGCGTGCTGCACGCTACTAGCAAGCCCCGCGTCGCTATCACAGCCGCAGGTTTCATGCCTTGTGTTTTGAGGAAGGCAACCTTGTCCTTAGGTACGTTCAGTCTGCCAAGTGTGCAAACAAGTTGACGCCAAAGTGGGAAGGCCCTTACCGGGTAGTACGAGTCACCTGACCCGGCGCAGTCCGTCTGGAGACCGTAGATGGCATTCAACTTTAAAAATCATGGAATATTGAGCATCTCCGCAAGTTCTAGCCGTAAGGCGCGGTTGTCGGGCCCTTCCCGGCAGCCACCCTTTTGTACAGGCCTTGCCTCAGTTGCATGTAACCCCTTGTACAAAGCCAGGTGCAGACCCTGAGTAACAGAGAAATAAATGAAGCGCTGGGGGGGGCAAGTTGCATGCATGCATAAGCATCTCATGAGCATTGCATGTTCATGTAGATAAGATTGCATCCGGCATCATTTTCATCTGCATAAATTACAGGCTCCTGCCGAGGATTTGGTCTCCAAGAGGAGATGGAAAGATGAGCCTATATTGCGATCTCCAGCAAGCCAAACAGATAAGTTCTTTCTCTTATCCATACGTGTTCTATAAGTAAAGACTTGTGCATAACAAAACCTTGCCGCTCTTTGAAAATTAGGTGCTCCCATACCTTGACTCGAATGCTGCTTCGGTCAGGATGGTCGCAGTGGCCTTTGGTGAAAAAAGATTGGCGGGGGACTGGTCCCTCTTCATGATTTGTGCCCAGTAGGCCTGACTCCACAGCAACAAAACTGAGGGTACCGACAGGGTAGCCTGCCGGGGGAAACTTGTTTACTTAAAAGTATAGAGGCGTGCTGCCCCTACATGGACATATTACATGCACAAGTCCCCAGCAAGGTTTATCTTTTTCATAAATATGCTGATCAAACAAGTACTGACCTTACATGACACAAACATGGATTCAAGAGGTTACATAATTTGAACTAAAATTTGGCAAGTGCCTACAAATTTAAGATGAAAAAAAGATAAGTGCCCCGTGATGCCCTTTTTTGTCCCTCTCCTCCTAGGCACTCGGCAAGAGGTGAAGAGGGCAAAAGAAGTGCCTGGGCAGAAGCCCAACCTGAACCTGTCGGGCTCCTTTAGTGGTAGCCTGGCGGGGGCGGGAGGGCACAGACAAAGGCGATGGTGAAGAGATCGGCGGAGGCGGGAGGGAACAAACGAAGGCGATGGTGAAGGGATCGGCGGAGGCAATCCGTCAACCGCCACCACCAGGGCCAGCAGGACGCGACAGGGCTAACAGAGCTACAGCCTGCAAGGAAGCCTGCGGGGGTCCAGCTGGAAGGTTGCTGGAGGAGCCGGAGGCACCACCTCCACCCTTGCTCCCAACTCCCCGGCAAGTCACCTTGCCGGAGAGGAGGTACATATGTAGATGGTGCTGCTGCCGCCGGACAGTGACGGTCTGGCTGATGCTCACCCGGAGTCAGAGGCGTCGCCCTCCCGGTCGGTGCCGTTGTCATCGCCATCACTGTCCTCCTTGTCGCTATAGCTCGAGGAGGAGCTTTCATCATCGGTCGAGCTCTCCGCGCAGCACCCTAAGAGAGCACCCGATCTCTCAAAAACTTTGACGGAAAGGAAACCGTCCTCCATTAACTTAAAATGGAGGACGTGCCCTTCCGACAAGCTATGGGAGTACATGACGTGAGGGACGGGGAAATTTACATCCACTCGTATGCTGCCATTCCCGCAGTCCCTCAAGTGCAGCCTCAACGCTCGTGGTTGTTCGAGCTCCATCATCCTTGCGAATGGAGTAGAGAGGCGGAGGCGGCCGTGTGGAGGCTTATATAGTCTGATGACGAACTCCAGAGGCTGGTCTCCAACATGGCCCTCCAACAGAGGATAAGCATCTGATGGGGGCGCAATGAGGACACCTTCCCGTCCTCCTCCTCCTCGGGCACCATGACGACTGTGAACTCGTACTCTCCCTCCCCCTCTCATGGCGGTTCCGCCCCCGGTGTTGTCAGGAGGAGGAGGGATACACTGTCAAGCAGAAGATCTCCTCGCTGCCACTGGAGCACCACCGTGTCCTTGTCCTCTCGCCATGGCGAGCAAAGAAAGTTTGAGGAACGGGAGAAGGAGAGTGTGTGAACAAACACACCACTCCCGCCCCCTTTTATAGAGGGATGTGGTAGGGGCCTGGCTTCTCATTCAGGAAGCAACCACCCCGCTCCCCCAATACGGCTTCCCTGTGCCTTCAACAGCTCGGGGAATCAAAGCCGACCTTCTGCACCAACCAACGACACCTGGTTTTATGCCATGGCACCCGTCCCCGCGCCCTCCACATCCACCACCTACCCTATGCAATGCATGCCGTACACGTGGCGGATGCACCCGGGGCGGGAGGCAAGTGGGATGGCAGTTTCTGCCCCGTGATCGTGGGGCGTGGCGATCCACGGGCCACGATCTGGATTTTCCTATAACATTCAGCACGACGTGCGGGAAACTACAAACTGGCCCGAACTCAAGTTAATGAAGAAGCAAGGAAGATCTCAAGGGCCAAGCCACTCCTATGCTCCTGCCTGTGCACTAGTTAGGGCCTACCCGACGATGCCCGACAAAGCATTCCGGCCAGACCCAGGGGCTCCTCTCAGTGCAACAAAACCTAGGTCCGTTGCCCAGACTGTGCACAGGCCCAAGAACAAGATTACAACACCAAGATCAGATCAAAGCGTGAGGGATCAGTTCTTTGAAGGATCAAAGTGCGGATCAAGAAGACCAAGACTAGCCAGAGATACAAGATACCACTACAAGAAGAACCTCCCTTGCCTGGTAGGCGAGCCTGGAGAGGTTGGGGTTACCCCAGAAGCAAGCCTCCAAGATCACCCCAGCAAGCCTGCTAGGGCTCACGGAGGCAAACCACTCCACCACACCACCTCACAGCAACGCACGTCGTCGATCAGTGCGGTTTCAAGCTTCTAAGTGACTAAGTGGCTGCTCCCTGCCACATGGCAGCCACTTCCTACAAAAAATACCTCCAAGCGACACCCGTCCTGAGACGTGTCAAGCAAGCAGGCGCGCAGCTGGAAAAATAGCCCGACAGGGCCTGCCGGGCAAGCTGTGATGTGACACTCAGCGACGCATTGAATGCGCTCTGTCAGCCTGGAGAGTTAGGTATGATAGCACTGTTTGCTATCTAATCAATATGTAAAGACTGATTTGCCACTGTGGTGACCCCTTGATCTATAAAAGGAGGCCCATGGTAACAGTAGAAGGGATTCGGACCCCTGCATGTTCATACGCGCGTAGCCAGTTTTGTCCCAAGGCAATCTTGCTGGGCCAGAGCGCTGCGTTTTCCACTATTTTCCACCATCAATCCACCAAAGCAGGAGTAGGGTTTTATGCCTAGCGGCGGCCTGAACCTGGGTAAAACTGCCCATGTGATCTCTGTCATGCTGTGTTATGCTTTTCTGCTCTTTGTGCAACATGCCCGTCCCTCCACCAAACCAAAAGGGGCTCATGGCCCCATAGGTGTCCGTGGTTTCCCATGACACATGGGAGGGGATACCTCATGCAGAGGATACCAATGGTGAATGAGATTGCTACCGAGAGTTTGGATCTGAGATTGGATGGTCTAATGATGGCCCTAGACCTCCCTTCATATTGGCAGTAGAGGTCTAGGGTTGCATGGAGATAAATGTGATTACGGTGCCTGCTACTATTCACTTATCTATCCTTACTTTGATGACTATTTGTTTTATCAACAATCATCGAAAAAGACGGAGACTGTTGGTGCAATAATTTGCGTCCTTGTGTTTTGGAGATTGTTGTCATAAATAGTGTGGAACTAATGTGTTTGCTAGTGCACACAGAGTGATAAGTTCCTGGAGTCATGTGGAGTTTGGAACAAACTCCGAAGATAATCTCCTGCAAGGCATCGAGGATTATCACCGAAGATTATGTCTATCAAAAGTGACCGCCCTATTTTTATTCCGTTTGGTGACTATCCGAAGAAATTGATTGCAATTGAGAAGTTCGAAGACGAAGATAAGATGTAGCATTTATTCAGTTCTTCTTCTTTCTCTTTCTTGAGTCATAGGACCATCGTACTATTAAGAGGGGTATAATGTTCAAAACCTATGGATCTCTGATGCTAAACCAAAGCCTATGTGAATTGAGAGAAATCTCTTTGTGTTCTGAATAAATACTTGTCAGCAAGAGATGTATTCTTCTTCGCTGTGAGAGATTTGACTCGGACCGAGGAATTAGCATTACATGATCTGCAAGTAATGTTATCGTCAGTGGCGAAGCTATCAAAAAAAGTTGGGTGGCCAAAGAGCACAATTTGTTTCAAATTGTGAACATATCTTTTCAGTAGATATGGATCACTACTAAGTACCTTAAATTCTCATTGATTGTGTTTCCAGTCGCCAACAATTTTAGACAGTTCCAAATAAATCTTTAGTAGATTATGTAGCCAATTGGGGATTTAAGGAATGATTCAATGAACAATGATCAAAGTGGAATTTGGGAGAATGTATTAGGAATGTTTCAAATCAATTTACCTGCGCTACTTGCAAGGATTCAGAATTTCAGATGGATTCATAAAAGGAGTTGCCCAGCTAGGTTGCCAAGTGGCCGTCATCGCTAGCTCTGCTCTCAGCTTATCAGGTGACTGGTTGTAAGCTTTGTGTGGATTGAAGGTGGGTGAGGGAGTCCTGGATTAGGGGTATCCAGACAGCCGGACTATATACATCGTCTGGACTATTAAAGCATGAAGATACAAGACTCAAGACTCCGTCCCTTGTCCGGATGGGACTCTCCTTTGCGTGGAAGACAAGCTTGGCGATCCGGATATTGTATTTCCTTCCTTGTAACTGACTCCATGTTAACCCTAGCCCTCTCCGGTGTCTATATAAACTAGAGAGGTTGGTCTTTAGAAGGCCGATGGCAATTACAATCATAATCATCATAGGCTAGCTTCTAGGGTTTAGCCTCTACGATCTCGTGGCAGATCTACTCTTGTACTACTCATATCGTCAATATTAATCAAGCAGGAAGTAGGGTTTTACCTCCATCGAGAGGGCCCAAACCTGGGTAAACATTGTGTCCCTTGCTTCCTGTTACCATCAGCTTAAGACGCACAGATCGGGACCCCCTACCCGAGATCCGCCGGTTTTGACACCGACATTGGTGCTTTCATTGGGAGTTCCTCTGTGTCGTCGCTGCAAGGCTTGATGGCACCTTCAATCGTCGACAACACGGTCCAGGGTGAGACTTTTCTCCCCGGACAGATCTTTGTGTTCGGCGGCTTCGCACTGCGGGTCAATTCATTTGGCCATCTGGAGCAGATCGACAGCTACGCCCCTGGCCACCAGGTCAAGTTTGGAAACCTGAACTACATGGCTGATATCCACGGAGACTCGATCTTCGACGGAATCGGGCCTGTGCTAGGAGTGCCGGGCAGTCACGATGAGCACGGCCTAGACCTGCTGTCGGAGAGTGCTCAGGATATTACCCCTGCAGTAGTCCCGGACCTAAATCTGGAGCAGACTGCGTGGCCCAAGGACGGGTGGATGGACCCCGCCCCGCAGGCCGCACACTCATCAGCGATGGAGCCGAACATAGGCCTCCCTCCGAAGAAGCCTGTGGCACCGGACCCCTGGACTTGTATCCGGCTGTAGGTTCCAGTCCGCGCTCTCCTGAGCCTGCCGAATTTGGTTGGGCTCCTGTAATGGAGTTCACAGCTGCGGATATCTTCCAGCACTCGCCCTTTGGCGACATGCTGAATTCATTAAAGTCTCTCTCTTTGTCAGGAGGCTCTTGGCCGAACTATGTCCGGCTCGAGTGGGAAGCAGGCGACAAAGGAACTCGCTGCCCACCCACCACCCACTTCATTGCCACGGTTGATGATTTAACCGACGTGCTTGACTTCGACTCCGAAGACATCGACGGTATGGACGATGATGCAGGAGAAGATTCAGAATCTCGGGGGCGCTGGACTACTACCTCGTCACACGACATATACATGGTGGATACGCCCAAGGAGGACGACGACGACAATCCAGAAGATAAAACCCCCAAGCAAAAGCCAAAACAATGGTGCAGATGCCGCTCAAAGTCCAGCAACAGTAAAAATAGCAACAAGATCGCCAGAAAGATTGACACCCCAGTCAACTCCGAAGGCAACAATGACCATACGAACCCAGAGATGGAGCAGGATGAGCCAGGTCATGCCGAACACAGTTCGGAGCGGACGTCCGATCACAATGATCCCGAGGGACGAGATCATCAAACTACCCCAGGAAAAGAACAAAGCCCAGAAGATGATGCATTCATCATCCTGGAAACACGTGTGGAACGAGATAACCTCCATAGAAAGCTTATGGCCATCGCAAGAAGTCTAAAGAAGCAGAAGCAACGGCTAAAAGCCGCACAGGAAATGCTCAATTGCAGATGGAATAAAGTGCTAGACACTGAAGAAAGATACGGAGACGGTCGCCACACAAAGAGTTATCCAAAACGTAAGCTACTGCCAGAATTCGACGACAAGGCCGTTCCACCAAAGAATAACATGACCAGGAGGCCAGACGTACCGCTTCATAACCGCAACAGAGCAGCTGCCGACGCCGCGCACGATTTGCGTGAGCACCTGGATAAGAAAGCCGGTGCGGCCAGGTCCATCTACGGATCTAAAGGACACACCCCGGCGAGGGACTATGGTCACCAGAACGATCATACCAACCAAATACAAGTTTGGAATAAGCACCGGACACAACAACAGCCGACCGCATGCCACAGCACATCCAGATACAGAGGGGCTGCTCACCCCCTGTGCTTCACCGAAGAAGTACTGGACCATGAATTTCCACAGGGTTTTAAACTTGTGAATATAGAGGCATACGACGGAACGACAGACCCAGGGGTCTGGATCGAGGATTTTATCCTGGACATACACATGGCTCGTGGGAATGACCTCCATGCCATCAAATACCTTTCTCTCAAACTAAAGGGACCAGCTCGACACTGGTTGAAAAGCCTCCCCATAAATTCAATTGGGAGTTGGGAGGAACTCGAGGACGCTTTCAGGGCCAATTTTCAAGGGACTTATGTCTGGCCTCCGGATGTAGATGATTTAAGTCACATAATCCAACAGCCCGGAGAGTTCGCCCGCAAGCTTTGGAACAGATTACTCACTAAGAAGAATCAAATCGTTGATTGTCCGGATGCCGAAGCCTTAGTGGCATTCAAACACAACATCCGCGATGAGTGGCTCGCCAGACACCTCGGCCAAGAAAAGCCAAGGACAATGGCAACCTTAACAAGCCTTATGACCCGCTTTTGCGCGGGTGAAGATAGTTGGCTGGCCCGTAAAGGCACCAGTGATCCTAGCACATCCGAAATAAGGGATGGCAACGGGAAGCCACGACATAATAAAAACAAACGTCAAAACAAGGAAGAGAGCCCGGGCAACACAACCGTAAACACCGGATTCAGGGGCTCTCGACCCAATCAGCAAAAGAAGCCACTTAAAGGCAGTAAAGAGGGACCGTCCGGTCTAAACAGTCCTGGATAGACTGTGCCAAATTCATGGCACCCCCGACAAACCTGCGAACCACACGCATAGAGAGTGCTGGGTTTTGAAGCAGGCCGACAAATTAAATGCCGAACACAAGGGAAGGGAAACACCAAGTGAAGACGAGGATGAACCTCGTCAGCCGAACACTGGGGGACAGAAAAAATTCCTACCAGAGGTTAAAACAGTAAACATGATCCACGCGACTCACACATCCACGAGAAGGCATGAACGCATGCTCAAAGACACGTACGCTCTATAGCCCATCGTACCCACACCTAACTACTGGATGGCTTGTCCGATCACCTTCGATCACACGTACCGCCCAACCGGTATTCGGCGCGGAGGATCAGAGGCCTTGGTACTTGGCCCAATAATCGACGGATACCATCTCACCCACGTCCTTATGGATGGCGGCAGTAGTCTCAATTTAATATACCAGGACACTGTCCGCAGAATGGGGATAGACCCATCCAGAATTAGCCAAAGCAACACCACCTTTGAAGGGGTGATACCATGCGTTGAAGCCTACGGCAGGGGCTCTGTCGTGCTGTATGTAACATTCGGCTCCTCGGGCAACTCCAGAAGCGAAGAACTACTCTTCACCATCACACCCTTCCGGAGCAGCTATCACGCATTGCTTGGAAGAGCGGCCTTCGTCCGCTTCAATGCAATACCACACTATGCCTACCTTACACTCAAGATGCCCGGTCCACGTGGCGTCATCACTGTTAACGGAAACACAGAGCGCTCTTCACACGCAGAGGAACACGCGATGGCCCTAGCGGCCGGACTATTAGCGGCCTCCAATATTAGAAATTATGACTGGTCATTAAGACCACAGACACAGCTAGACGAGTCCGGCAGCCCGGATAAAACTGAACGAGGGCACCATATATGTAATCCCATAGAGGACACCAGGGGCTATAAATATAGCCCCACACTTGGATCAACCTTATTGGCAGGCCAACGTCTTAAACTTTTACTATCCATCACATACTTACGTTGTACTCTCCTACACGAGTTTTCTTTTTTTACAGACAACATTCGTGCGATACCCTTCCAGGATACGACACAACAGAGACAAAGGCGCAAACGTGCAGCAGGGCCCCGCTCTAAGGTTTCTCTTTAGATTAAGCCCCTGTGTAAACCTTTTATATTGCCTCTTGTTGTTCTCACATCCCATGGGTACTACACTCACAGAGGATGCTGCCGTTATTGGCATGTCGCCACGACAGATTAACACACGTACCTGGAAATACAGGGTTTATAATGAATGGGCATTCTTCAGCCCATTTTCTGTTATAAAGTCCGAATACCTTCGGGAGTGTTCGGTGTCACGAGTTTGGCCTTATATGCATCAGCTCTGAATCATGTCTTTGGTCAAATGTTGGGTTTGCCCGGCTCCTGGGTTTGCCGCCTTACGTTCCGTTCTTATCGGCTAAGGTGGCCAAAGGAGAACTACTGCGATTGTGCCCTGGTTATTCCGGATGAGCACCTCAGTAGAGAAAGCCGAAAACTGACTGTCATGATACATCGAGAGACTGTTCAACCACTCGAAGACTTATCGGAATCTTTAGGATCCCTCCGCATTAACGAAGGACCGTTTCTCGGTCATGTACACACGTGCCCGTATCCAGATGCACGCGAAGGTACCAGGGGCTACATAGTAGCCCCACCGTTAGACTCCCATGGCTAAGCGAAAGTGTTACAGCTATATAGTCCGGTTGCCTAGTTCGACATGCGATCACCTCCTTAATGGACCAAGACGTTGGATCAAGTGTGATTATGCATATTTTTTGCGAACACCCCCGCATTGTATGCGTGGGGGCTGAAGCCAACGACTGCTAACTTTCGGATTATATATATATATATATATATATATATATATATATATATAAACGGCCGCACAGGAGACACAATAATACTTTTAGGCAAAAAGTATAAATATAGCCTTGTAACCACAATAACATTGTTTTTACAATGATTCAATCTGTCACTCGAATAAGACAGTCTTCGAGCACTGCGCCTCTATTAAGCGGGCACCTTCTGTTACCTGCGCCAAGTAGTGCTCGGCCGGATACTGGCCTCCCGCCGGATTCTGGGTCGCTACAACGGTGGCCTCCATATCTGTCCAATATGCTTTAACGCGGGCAAGTGCCATTCGTGCACCCTCTATGCACGCCGACCTTCTCATGGCATCGATCTGAGGCACGGCCCCAAGGAATTGTTGCACCAAACCAAAGTAATTGTCCGGCTTAGGCCCCTTCGGCCAAAGATGGTCTATGACAGACCACATTGCAAGCCCGGATAGCCTATGAAGCTCCGCTACAGCAGCCATCTTCTCACTTAACGGCAGCGGGCGCGTGGGAGCATTGAATTGCGACCAGAAAAGTTTCTCCACTTCTTTATCACCTTGATCCTCGAAAAACTTGGCTGCATTAGCTGTACTCTTCGCCAGGTCCGCATACACATCTGCAGGACTCCAGTGTCCATCCAGGGGAGCATACTTCAGATCCAAAAACTTCGTCCGTGGTAAGTAGGAGCCCCCAGCCGTGATTTTACCGTCCTGTTGAAGCTCCTCCCGCACACCCCTGACCTCGGTCCGCATCTCCTTGGTGGCATTAAGTGCCTTGTTCAGGTCAGCCGAACTAGCCTTATTCTCCTTTTCAAGGAGTTCATACCGGTCAGCGGCACTCTTCAACTCCATAGCCATTTCGGCTATCTTTTCCCCGCTTCGGTGATGAGCAGCCTGTTCGGCTCTCAATTCTTTGGTTGCCTTTAGGGAAGCCGCACTGCTAACCCGAGCTTGTTCCTTGGCCTGGGCAAGTTCCGCCCTCAGGGCTTGCACGGCAGCAGCACGATCTGCAGTCCAAGCATATTTTATTAATATTATGCCCACCTCATATTTTCCTATACAACATAATAAGGAAAGCAGAGCACATACCTTGTGACTCGTCCAGCCACTTGTTCACTAGCATGATATCAGCATCAATAGATCTGATCTGCCTCCTTAGCTCGGCAACTTCAACGGACTGGTCGGCTGCCGGACCCTTAGATACTTGCGCATATGCACAGCACAATCATTACTATATGATCCCCCGTTTGCCGCCTAGGGCAGGCAACCAGAGTCTCAGGGGCTACTATCCATATGGAGCACACCTAGCGCGTGCCTCACAGGCAAAAAATAGTGTATTTTTCACTACATACCTCAAAGCCTCTGAGCAGGCTTGTAAAAGCCTCATTCAAACCGCTTGTGGCAGATGAAATCTTCTTGAGCACCGTGCTCATTAATGAGCGGTGCTCCTCCGAGAGCGCAACTCACTCCAGAAGGCCTGTCAGTATGTCCGGACGAACATCGAACTGTGCCGGATCCTTCTCATCGCCCCCCGTGGGAGCCAAATGCTCTGGGCTCAGGGCGGCTGATGTATTAGCTTCCGGCTTTGGCAGATCCGGACTCCTCCGTGACGACACCTTGGTGTCGCCCACTTCATGAGGCGGAGAGGTGGGTGGGGTCTCGCTCTCCATCATCTCCGGAGGAAGATCCCCCGAAGACGAACTCTGTTGAGAAGAGCTGCTAGCCGGACTGCAAAAGATGAATCCTGGTTATTGGTCTTGGAGAAAGACAGTACCTTCGAATTAACGATTAACTTACAGCTCGGTGGAGGGATGGCCCGTTGGCGGGCATGATGCGGTGAGGGTGCCCGTCAGGGCAGAGCCCCCTGGTGATACCTTTTTCCCTGGTTTGGGCATCTCCGTCTCCAAGTCTTTGGAGGCGGCCCTTTTCTTCCCGCGCGGGGAGGAAGCTTTAGCCTCCCCTTCCCGACTATCCTCCTCAGGGGAGGTAACAATTCCCCCGGTTCGGATGCGCAGCGTGTGAAGTTCGTTCTTCCCCTTGTCCTTCCCTGAGGGCATTTTGCTGAGTACCCGGTCAAGCATCTTGGCCATGGTGGGACCAGGTGAGCCTTCGGGAAGTGGCGCCGGACACCTGATTCTCTCCTCCTTGCTGAGCCATTCCTGGCCACGAATGATTTTTAGAATAACAACTATGGCGAATATAAAACAAAGTGTCCAGTATCAAGGTTACTTACTTGGGTATCTAGGCGATTGTAGCTTAGGCCCGCATCCTCGGTGGTGTCCGGACACTCTACTTGTGGTCCGAAGAATAATTTGCATATCCCTTCGAGCTTCAGGCCGAAGAAGTGCTTAACAGTCCGCGGACCCTCTGGATTGAACTCCCACATCCAGAGGGGCCGGCGTTGGCACGGCAACATCCATCGGATTAACATCACTTGAATTATGCTGACAAGGTTAATGTCCCTCTCAAGAAGCTCCCGGATGCGGCTCTGCAGTACTGGTACATCACCAGTGGGCCCTCAATTCCGTCCTACATCGGTCCAAGACGCTAGTTGTGATGGAGGGCCCGAGCGGAACTCGGGGGTGGCTACCCACTTTGTGCCTCTGGGAGCCGTAACATAAAACCACCTCCGTTGCCATACATCGGATACTTTTGGGAAAGAACCCTCTGGCCATGGGGCATCGGCGTTCCTGCTTATTACAGCACCTCCACACTCCACATGTCGCCCCTCGATCATCTTCGGCTTCACATTAAAGGTCTTGAGCCATAAGCCGAAGTGTGGGGTGACGTGGAGAAAAGCCTCGCACACAATGATGAACGACGAGATATGGAGGATAGCGTCTGGAGCTAGATCATGAAATTCCAACCCGTAATAGAACATGAGCCCCCTCACAAAGGGATCGAGGGTGAGGCCCAAGCCGTGGGGGAAGTGAGGAACAAACACGACGCTTTCATTAGGCTCTGGTGTAGGGATGACCTGCCCTGGAGCAGGAAGCCTGTGCTAGATGTCGGCGGTCATATATCCGACCTCCCTAAGCCTCGCAATGTCCTCCTCTTGGATCGAGGAGGCCACCCACCGGCCTTGAGGGTTGGATCCAGACATATTGGAGGATCTGGTGTGTTGGAGCTTAGGTCTCGGGTGTAAGAACTCGAGGTGCGAGAAGGCGCAAGGGAGGTGAAAAAGAGGCATAGGCCTCGACCCCTTTATAAAGGGGGTGAATATCAAGAGTCCTCAGCATGACCGCTTCAGGTTTATCTAAACGCGCGTGGAGTCATGCCAACGGTCGTTATTGGATTACCCATACCCGTATTGATGAGAATCCTGTGATAAGGGGACACGATCTCTGCTTTGACAAGACGTGTCAAGGAAACCGCCTCGCAATATCTGCTGTGGCTGGTTGTGGAAAAACGGTTCGAATAATGACCCGACCTTAATTGCATGTCACGTTGTCTAAAAAAGTTGTCAGCAGGTTGCATTTGTGAAATATCATTCTCTCTACGATGGTATGTGAAGATCATTTTGTAGATTCGGACACGGTCTACGTGTTCGATGATTACTTTGGAGTATTCGGAGAAGGAACCCGCCTTGCAATGCCGAAGACAAGATTGCGCACCGGACTCATCTTCATTGAAGCCTGGTTCAGGGGCTACTGAGGGAGTCCTGGATTAGGGGGTATCCGGACAGCCAGACTATATACATCGTCCGGACTACTGAAGCGTGAAGATACAAGACTCAAGACTCCGTCCCGTGTCCGGATGGGACTCTCCTTTGCGTGGAAGACAAGCTTGGCGATCCGGATATTGTATTTCCTTCCTTGTAATCGACTCCATGTAAACCCTAGCCCTCTTCGGTGTCTATATAAACCGGAGAGGTTGGTCCTTAGAAGGCCGATCACAATTACAATCATAATCATCATAGGCTAGCTTCTAGGGTTTAGCCTCTACGATCTTGTGGTAGATCTACTCTTGTACTACTCATATCGTCAATATTAATCAAGCAGGAAGTAGGGTTTTACCTCCATCGAGAGGGCCCGAACCTGGGTAAACATTGTGTCCCTTGCTTCCTGTTACCATCAGCTTAAGACGCACAGATCCGGACCCCCTACCTAAGATCTGCCGGTTTTGACACCGACAGTGGGCCATATGGACGTGGGGTGGGAGTGAGGCACTGGTGTGCACTGGTTGCTGACGCATGATAGTCGGTGGCTGCGCTATGAGGCAACCGTCGGTGGCTGCTCCTGAGCGCCTTCACTATGTCTTTTTTAGAAGAACGACTACTACGCGTGTGACTGTGTGTGCGAGGCTGGTGTCATGGGTTGCAATACTGGTGAACTGGCTGGCTGGGCATAATGCCTATATGTAATTATTATTTTGGATGCAGTCTTGGGTGAGCCACCACTCACTCGACCTTGGAGAAGCTTCGCTAGTGATTATCGTTGTGCTAAAAAATCCGACTATTGGTTACTTGTCGGTTGGAAATTCGCTAGTGGTCATCTCCATTTTGGTCTTTTCCCCCTTGGGAAGACCGCGACTATGAATAGCCACCCCTTCCAACATGCGTTGTTGGCTTCTTAGTGTGATCATGAGAAGATTGTGTGAGAAACCCCTCTTTGAGTGATTTGAATTTAAAAACCATCGAGAGATACATCCCAGAGCCGAAAAACTAGATAGTGTTTTAGCATCATTTGAATCTAAGTCCAGCACACTCCGCCTATTACTCTTGAGAGCCGCGAACTCTCTAGACGGTTAGGTATCTATTCTTTCAGTGATTAAGAGTAATTGTGGTTCACGAAGACAAAGTCTATGAAGGTTTGGAGATCACCTCAGGTATCTACCACGAGTGATTTACACTGGCTAACAAATCAGTTGTCGAGGAGAATAGGATGAAGAGAGTTTATCTTCAGTGTTCAATCACAAGTCCCTCCAACTAGACACAATCCTTTTGCAGAAGGGCAAACTAGTCTACCAAATCCTGTGTCGTCATCGAGCACCATTGGTCATCTCTTCACTCAATTTACTTTCGCTTATCTGTTGTGAGTTATATCTCGACCATGTGATTGATTCTCGATACCTGACTTAGTTCTCATTCAGTAGTTGATTCTTGTATTTAGTTTCCAAAAGAAAATTTGAATCTCCCATTCACCCCCCTCTGGTAGACATACTTCGTTCCAAGAGTCATTCTATCTAGGGTTCTAGTATGGTTAGTATTTTGTAGTATGGGTAGGATGTTCTAATTAAATGAAAGATGGTAAGATCTAATCTACCAACTAATTGCTCCTTTTACTTTTTTGATGAGCTTCTTGTTTGTACAAATTTTTTATATGGAAATTGTTTGTCCAAACTTTGATCGTATCTTGTTCTCATTCAGTGATTATGTCCTTTCATATTTCTTTTGCTCTGGAGTAAATTTTGTTGACAATATACAAACTACTGGTATAATTACTTTATATAATAGCGAGTACATACATGTTTAATTATCATCATCGTCGTTTTACAACAGCTGCCAAAAGCTCACCAATGGGATTAGAGAGTATTCAAGGAGTCCCTAAAAAGTATAAAGGGTGTCAAACTGAAGAAGTGATGCACTATGACGACGATGAATATGAACCAGCTGTTGAGGAGCTGGCCTATGTTGCAAATATTATTAGAGGTCTATAGGACAGCGAGAAGGAAAATTTAGTTAGAATTGACCACAGTGTCTTACTAATAGTTACTATGTGACAATATGTTTACATACCTTTACATTCAAAGGTACTGCAAAATGTAGATTCTAATATAGTATGTTGAATTACATCGTAGCATGTATTTTTTATAACGATAACGATGGACATATGACTGTTATGCAAAGCTCAGGTGCATCAAAGATAAAGCGGGTTGAACCGATTAGTCGGCATACTTTTTACCATCTAAACAATTATTTAAATAGGATATTTAAATCCATATACTTACTTTGTTTTCCTTACCAATGTATACTGCCCCAAATGCATTAATATTTTGGAACAGTGCAATACCTAAATATTAAACCACACTGTTAACCAGGGTATATGGTTTTTGTAGGGACAATCAGAATTCACAAATGGTGAGATGAATGCAAGTCTAGTAGGCCATCATGAAGAAATTGGGCCTATCAATATGCAACACAAACAACTCGAAGCAGTCAAGAATGCCCTAAAAGAGGAACAAGAACCTGAAGCTGTCAAGGAGACCTTGGCATATCAACATGAAGAGCGTCAAGCTGTCAAAGGGGGCGTAACATATCAGCATTAAGAGGCCAAACCTGACAAGGAGGCCCTAGTAGAGGTGCATGAAGAGGCAGAAACTGGCAAGGAGGCCCTGGTAAGGCGACATGAAGAGCCTGAAGCTGGCAAGGAGGCCATGCCAGAGCAGTAGGAAGATCACGAAGTTGTCAACAAGGCCCTGACCGAGCAGCATGAATAGGCTGAAGCTGGCAAGGAGCAACCGCTAGAGCAGCAAGAAGACCTTGAATTTGTCAAGAAGTCCCTGGCAAAGCAACAAGAAGAATTTGAAGCTATCAAGACGACCCTCGTAGAGCAGCAGCAAAAACTTGAATGTGTCTAGAAGGCCCTGCCAGAGCACAAGGATGAACTTGAAGGTTTCAAATTGGCCCTCATCGACAACAATGAAGAAGTTGTAATGCATGAGACCTAAAGGAAGAACTAAAGCTGTCGTGATGGCCATCCGAGAGCAACATGATGCAGCTGAAGCCGACAAGTGTCTTATTTGCTATGGAATACTTTGTGTTGGTGTACAAAAGTAGGGGCTCTCCTTTTGACCCCTTTACTTGTGCACGTGCGGTCAGAGCCACGCGCCGCGGCCACACATAGCAGGGCAAAGGAGGAAAGCCAGAGAGAAGCCGAAGGCTCAAGATGAACAAGGCAACATCAAGGACCAAGGCCACAAAGCGTAGACGGGCGAAGCCGGTTGCCCCGACAAGACCCTTGCCGGGGGAATCCTCTGTAGCCCCGGCAAGCCCCTCGCCCACACCAGCGGAGCGAGCCACAATTGAACCCACGGCCTCCAATGTCAACAAACACGTTGGACCAGGGCTCGGGAGGCAGCTCCATGATGGCATGCAGATCTTTGTGAAGACATAGAAAGCCCAAGATCAAATGAGGATTAGCAGGCAAGACTCCTTGCCAAGATCCTTACTGAAGAAACCCACAAGACCCCCGGCAAGATCCTTGCCAAGGACGCCAGCGCGCCACGGCAAGACCCTTGCCGGGCCACCCGGCAAGACCCTTGCCAGGCCACCCGACAAGACCCCTACCAAAGGCGACAGCATGGCCACTGCCAGGCCCGCACCAACCAACTCCCCGCCACCGTTAGCATGCAGCTGCCAGCCCAACCAGCTAGGCAGGCACCTGCATGGAAACATGCAGCTTCCAGGCCAACTCAGCACACACCTGCGTGGCGGCATGCAGGACTTCGTGGAGGCTCCACCATCGCGCCACCTCAGCTGTTTGCCTGCCTACATGGCACCGCATGCATCGCTGGCTAGGGCGCGTGTCAAAGCAAAGAGGAGCGGCGATGGACGGGACAGGCCTCGCTCCCGTCCCCGATAAAGTGAAGGGACACCTAAGCCATGCATTTAATGCACCTTGTCCTATAATACGGGCGATAAGCTCACGCTACTGTAGGCCTTTCCGCCTCCTGTGTGCCACTGTGGCAGCCCATTTCACCTATAAAAGGAGGCCCATAGCATACAGGAAAAGGATTCGGCTCTTTCGAACCACGCAGCATCCATAGATAGTTCGAGAGCTCAATACATCCACCAAAGCAGGACTAGGGTTTTATGCATCCTCGTGGCCCGAACCTGGGTAAACGATCCCCATGTCAACTACTAATCCTGCTCTTCTCACAACCCCGCGCCCCGCAACCGTAGTAGGGATTCTTGTGATCCCATAGGTGTCGTTTCCCACCGACATCTTTGGTGCGCCACGTAGGGGGCGCAATTGTGAGAATCTGGTCTAGTAGTTGGCCTGGCAAGGGTCAACACTTCTTCATCGCCACAGCTCCCGTAGAGAGGGTGTCCAAGAGAGTGGCGCCGCCTGCAAGCGCAAGGGGTGCCAGGGCGGCGACGAAAAAGCTAAGTCATACCAACCTTTAAACCCTTCTCCATAATATGAGGTTACCATCCTCGGAGATTCTGCCTATGTATGGAAAACCTATACGCAGGGGGGCCTCCCGCGATTGGCACGCCTTTGTTCTGTTTCGAGTTCGCTCAACAGGTCAAGCGATCGCGTCAAGAGCGGCATGGTAGCCTTCCTCCATCGGCAACGCTCTCGACTCTGACTCGAGTCAAACTTGACAGATCGAGCGGCCGCGTTGAGGGTGGTGAGGCGGTTTGCCCGGCAGCAAGCACACTCGGCAGGCTAATGAGGATCCGTCCTCAAGATGCCACCCTGGGTTTACGCGCCGACAAGCCTACCCAGTTAGCGTAGGGTGGACATACAAAGGAAAATTGAACAGGAAAATAACATGCATAATGTCAAGAGTACTGCATAGTTATATTACATAAATTGCCGCGGCGGTTCTAACTAAAGATAGCAATTGTCTTGGTCATGAACTTGCAGCAGCGGTAAGAAACAGGGTGCCTAGTCCCGGTGCTGGCCCTCCAACCTCTTGATTTTGTCGATGCGGCTGAGGATGGGCTTGATACGCTCATGGAGCGTCGGATGTCAGCATCCTCCGGCAAGCTCTTCAGCGCAGCTTCGAAGTCGAGTTCAGGATGCCAGTGCGCTATCTTGGCAAGCACCCTGGTCATGACACCCCGGCAAAGCATCCGAGACTCCTCGGCCAGGGAGGCCGTCCGGTCGGCATGAAGCCGCTCCAGAGCGCCGACGACCTTTTCAAAGTATAGGGTCAGGTTGGCGTTGGGGCTCAGGCTCGCCTCCGGGGCGTACCTCATGTCCGGCATCCCCATGATGCCCAGCTGTGTGGCGGCCAACTCTGCAACGGCGGCCAGGGGTTCAAGCCAACGCTTCTCGCCCGCCACTTGGTCATTGAGGTTGGCGGTCTTGTTCATCAGCAGCTGCTTCTCGGTCTCCGGCTCCTTGGTCAGGATCCCCTCTTGGGCTTTGGCCCCCGACAACATCTTCTCGAGATCCCCCAGCTTCTGCTTGAGGTCTCTGATGGAGTTGTTGGCTTTGGAGAGCTCTCCGGCCTTGCTGACATACGCGCCCTGCACGTCCACCAGGGTGCCGTTGAGCGTGTCCTTCTCCGTGGACAGCTTCAAAGCTTGCTCCTCCAGCTCCTTCACCTTGCCGGCGTGGGCTAGAGCCTGGGCATTGAGTGCCTCTTGATGCCTATGCTCCAGCTCTTGGGTCTGCCGCACGACAAGCTTGTCCACCTCCTCATCCTTGCCGCGGAGCATGGCGGCAAGTTTGTTTTCGCGCTTGGCAAGATCCTCCTCCTGGGAGTTTAGTGCGGCCTCGCGCTCGGTCCGGACGGCCGTGGCTTCATCGGACAATTTCTTCGCCGTCTCCTGGGCCTTCTCGACGTCGGCCAGCTTCAGGGTGAGCTCCACGTTGCGCTTGGCCAGCTCGCCCTGAGCGGCCTTCAGCTCGTCCCGAGCCTGGCAGAACCAGTCTTGCACCTCGGTGATGCGCCCTTCGAAGTCCGCCTCCACTTTCTCCACCGCCGTCATCCTGGACTTGGCCTTGTCTAGACTGGCGCGATGGAGCACCTGAAGCTTCCGGAAGCTGGCGCCCATGGCCTGGAGCAGCTCCTCTTGGGAGCTGACGCCACCAACACCCGGCTCATCGATGACTTTGAGGCCGGCGGCGGCAAGCACTTCCTCGTTGAACGCCTCTCCCTCAAGGGGAGCCCTGGTGCTCAACGCGCCTAGGAGGTGGACGAAGAGGTTGTCGCTCACCCTCAAGTACCTGCCGGAGCTGGAGGCAGCGGAGGAGGAGGGCAGGTCGTCAAACACCACCTCCTCGGCAGCGCCCTTGCCGGCTTCCCCGACAGGCTCCTTGTCGGCTTCCCCGGCAGGCCCCTTGCTGGATTCTTTGACGGGCTCCTTGGCGGCATCCTCAGCAGCACCCTCGGCGCCCTCCTCGGCAGCAATCTTCTCGGCCTACGCCACGGCATCTGCGGTGACGTCCTTGATGACAGTGTCGACATCCTCTGAGTCCATCGAGGAGGGGTCTGGATGCCAAAAAGGAGACAGGGTGGGGCCGAGATCAAAGCCAGTAAGGAAAGGAAGGAAAGAAGAACGCAAGCGGAAATGAAGGGCGAGTGGCCTACCCATGCCGGGCCGAGAGGCAGAAGTCCCTTCCCCGCCAAGATTTGGCGTTGAGGCAAAGCCGCCGGCGCCCGTGTTCTCCTCCTCCTCCGTGTGCATGGCCTCGGCGCTTGGTGCCCTTGCCGGGGACGCCCCTTGGGGCGGCGTGGCCGACGAGGGCGGCACGATGGGGGAAGCCCTCTATGGATCCCCTTGATGTTGCTCCCCTCCTACATCCACGACAGGGTCAGTACCAAAGCATCGTGCATTGCACACGTTGACGAAGGATGAGTAATGAACTCACGCTGGGGGCTAGGCTGGGGGCTGCTGTCCGGGCTGCTCAACACCACCAGTGGCCTGCTGGAGGTGCTTGCCGGGGGCTGGCCACTCGTCGCAATCCTGGCCCTCTTCACTCTCTGGGCCAGCGTCTCCACATCCCTGCAAGATAAGGATAATTCAGAATGGGCGGCACCATTGGAGGAAAAGAGAGAGAGAGGGCAGGGAGAAAGCAGAGCTTACTCTTCCTCCTCCTCCTCCTCCTCTGGTGTCTTCCTCTTCCTCTCCGGGCTAAGGGGCCCGAAGTCAAATGCAATCCCCGCGCCGATGATCATCGACGAGGGGGGAGGCGATGGCGTCCGGGCACGCTTGGACGATGAAGAAGCAGATGCCTTCTTCTTCGATGCCACGGCCTTCGCCGCTTTCTTCGTCGCCACTGCCCTCATTTGGCGCACATGCGCCTCTTGGGCCTGCCGCAGCTGCGCGGCCCGGTTAGAGCGGACCGGCTCGCCGGAGGTGGCCCGCCGCAGGACCCGCCCTTTTCCGACGATTGGAGGGTCGACCGTCGCGGTCTTGTCCCCCTGCCCTCCTCTGACGACGACCTGTCGGCTGCGTCCTCGACAAGGGGAGCCCCGATGTCGGCGCAGCTGGTTTCCCCAGCGGCTGCTGCCCACCGGGCGAGCTCCTCTTCCTCCGCCTCCGCCGCGGCCTTGTCCGCCACGCCGCCGGTGCTGCCGGCCTTCTTGACGAGCTTCGCCTCTTCCGCGGTAAGCCTCGTCTCCTCCACCCTGGCGCCGATGTAGTCCAGCTCCGTCGGACAAGTGTCCTGGATAATCTGCGACTCGGCGGTGACGTACACCTCATGCAAGGTGTCGAAGAACTCCTGTACCTTGAGCTCGTCCGGCTCGACCCAGTCTGGGTCAAGGCCATGCGCGTTGAAGAGCGGCATCATGGCAATGATCTCGGACCGGCGAGAGTTGTTGCTCAGCGGGACCACCCCCGCTGGCAACTTGAAAACGGGCTCCTTGACGACCTTGCCAGCCTTCGCGGCAGCCCTGGCTAGCTTGCCGGACTGCTCCACCTCGCCTTCGTCATTGACATCGAGCTGGAAAATCCACTGGCAGAGATGGGCGTGCCGCAACACCGTCAGGTTGTTGTCGAGGCCGGGGCGGAGCCTCATGATGTTAGCGGCATTCACGAAAAGCCAGGCCGGCCTCCCCTTGTCATGCAAGGGAGCAATCCGGCGGCGGATGAAGTCCGTCCCGATCATCTTGAGGGTGAGCCTGGCCTGGGTGAGCCGAAGAATCCTGGTGGTGGCGATCGTGAGCTTCGTGTCGTCGGCATTGACGTCGCCCCAATCGCCCCCACGCACCGGCGGTTCCTAGCTAACCTCGCAGAATGCCGGCGGGTCCTTCTCCTCAATCCAGCACCACCAGCCCCGCCATTCTTCCCACCTCTCCTTCGTGGTGCCGTCCGGGTACGCCCCCTTGGCCCTCGGGATCCACGCAACGCAGCCAGAGATGTCGGCCCCTTTTTGGATCAGAGGGGAGAAGTAATGGCGGAAGAGCGGCGTGTTGGGGTGCACCCCGGTGAAGCCCTCGCAGAGGTGTGCGAAGAGAGCCATGCACGCCACGACATTTAGGGTAAAATCCAGAAGATGAAAGCCGTAGGTGTGCATGATATCCTTGAAGAAATCAGAAAAGGGGGGACAGAGCCCGCAGGAGAAGTAGTCCACGAAGAAGGGGTACTGATTTGGGGAGGCCACGGCGCTGGCAGGGACGACGTGTGTGGCTGGGTGCCCCGTCTTCTCTCCACCCGTCTTCACCCCCCACAGATCCTTGAACATCTCCTGGAGCTCGGACACGTCGACAGTCGAGGGGAAGTAGGAGAACTGCGCCCGTTGCACCACCAGCTCGCTCTCCGGCTGCTTCGTCGTCCCGACGTCCTTAGCCACCCCTTTGCTTTTGGTGGATTTGGGCGCCATGGCGAATGCGAGAAGCAGGAAAGCAGAGGATGGCGGAAGCACGGCGGCGATGGACGGAAAACAGGAGGGCTCGAGAAGAAGGAATAAAGGGGGCGGCGGTTCTAAGATTGGAGGAGGCGCAAAGAAGGGTAAAGTGAGCAGCGCGCCCGCGGTTATTCCTTTTTACAGGGAAGGCGCGGGCCGCCTCCTTTCCCATTAACTGCGATGCGACGCATGCGCACGGGAACCATCCCACGCACGACTTCCCACATCCCGTGCGACTGTCATTCGCTCTGCATTATGCATGCATCAAACATGGCGCAAGGGACGGACGTAGTGGGACGCGTGGAGCGACGGTTCCCAAGCAAGGGCAGTAAATGGGAGGCGGCCCTGCGGTCTCGAAGAGACACGCAAGTCGCCTCTTTACAGTCCACCACAAGGTGAAACCAGCATGCTTCTGTCATGCGCGCATGACCCCCACATCGCGCGTTCAACGTAGGTCGCGGGGAAGCACAGCAGACGGGGAAGTTACTGCGGTAAAATCCGCTCCGCCTGCCCGCACACCGTTCTGGGCCTGGCCCAACAACGTGTCGCGCTTATGTATGGCCCAGGCCTGGGGGCTCATGTCGGTGTACAAAAGGAGGGGCGCTCCTTTTGACCCATTTACTTGTGCACGGGCAGTCAGAGCCATGCGCCGCGGTCACACATAGCAGGGCAAAGGAGGAAAGCCGAAGAGAAGCCGAAGGCTCGAGACGAACAAGGCAACATCAAGAACCAAGGCCACAAAGCGCAGACAGGCGAAGCCGGTTGCCCCGGCAAGACCCTTGCCGGGGGGCAGCCTCCGCAGCCCCGGCAAGCCCCTTATCGGGGCAGCTCGCCCACACCAGCGGAGTGAGCCACCCTTGAACCCACAACCTCCAATGTCAACAAACACATTGGACCAAGGCTCGGGAGGCACCTCCATGATGGCATGTAGATCTTTGTGAAGACATAGAAAGCCCAAGATTAGATGAGGATTAGAAAGCAACACTCCTTGCCAAGATCCTTACCGAAGAAACCCAGGATCTTGCCGGGGACGCCATCCGGCAAGACCATTGCCGGGCCACCCGACAAGACCCCTGCCAAAGGCGACAGCAGGGCCACTGCCAGGCCTGCACCAACCAACTCCCCGCCGCCGTTCGCATGGAGCTGCCAGCCCAACCAACTGGGCAGGCACCTGCATGGCAACATGCAACTTCTAGACCAACTCAGCACACACCTGCGTGGCGGCATGCAGGTCTTCGTGGAGGCTCCACCATCGTGCCACCTCAGCTGTTTGCCTGCCTACATGGCACCACATGCATCGCTGGCCAGGGCGCGTGTCGAAGCGAAGAGGAGCGGCGACGGACGGGACGAGCCTCGCTCCCATCTCCGATAAAGTGAAGGGACACCTAAGCCATGCATTTAATGCACCTTGTCCTGTAATACGGGCGATAAGCTCACGCTACTGTAGGCCTTTCCACCTCCTGTGTGCCACTGTGGCAGCCCCTTTCACCTATAAAAGGAGGCCCATAGCATACAGGAAAAGGATTCGGCTCTTTCGAACCACGCAACATCCATAGCTAGTTCGAGAGCTCAATACATCCACCAAAGCAGGACTAGGGTTTTACGCATCCTCGCGGCCCGAACCTGGGTAAACGATCCCCGTGTCAACTATTAATCCTGCTCTTCTCACAACCCCGCGCCCCGCAACCGTAGTAGGGATTCTTGATCCCATAGGTGTCGTTTCCCACCGACACTTTGTCGCATGGTTCTTAATTGTAATGTGGCATCTATGAGTCTAATCTATGAGATCAAATTATGAATGTTATTCGAATTTGGCAACAAATTCAAATATAAAATAAATTATCGGGGTCTACAAACTATGACGGTTATGGATGTCCTCACTAGTATGGACCCACATGCAAGCAAACACGTCACCCACGTTTGGTGCCAGATGTAAGCAACCACATCAACATCTTCTGGGCCCATATGTAGCGGCGTTGACCTGGTCAAAACTAACGCCCAACTTATTACTGACGGGCACCACCAGCGATAAAACATCGATCAGGCCTACCTGTAAGGTGCCACATCAGCATATTATGGGCCCGTATGTCAGAAATGTTGACTAGTCAAACATGGTGGGTCGGTTGTTAGTGACGGATGTATCGTGACCCAAAACTATGAAGAGGGACGGGCATGTCATGTACGGAAACAATACTGGTGACATTTTTGGCTGTCACAGAAGATAGTTTCGGCGACAAATTTGAGTTCGTCACCTAAGACACAATCTTGCGTGATAGAAGAAGTGGTACCATAAAGATTTTATATTTTATGATGGTGCTTCGGTGACGGTGGGGGTGATGGCTAGAAAACGTCACCAGGATATTTTGGTGACGGAAAACAGTTTATGTGACACAAGTTAGATGCGCAAAATAGAGCACATTTTGTAGTGTCCAGAACCCACGAGAAAGCTTTATTACTCAAGCAGCACCCTTACTAACTTAGTATATTTTTATTTCTAGTTCCACTTGTATGTTTTTAGATTATATAAATACTCTTTTTATTCTTTTCCCAAGCAACTGATAGAGTAGACTATTTCCAAACTCCGGTTTGGGCATGTAGGGAACTACGCCAGTGACAACGTAGTTACGGGGTTAGTAGTGCCCTCCTTTTCGCTTCCTATGGGTTCGACACTTATTTATCATGAAAGTGCTATCACACCTTATGGTCTTGCAGGACATCATTAGCTCAAGGAGCTTCCATTTCGGTACCTTGTATTCCCATACACTACCGGCGACTATCACTTATTACTGATCATTTTTTGCCCTTAACAATGTGGTTTTATGCATCCTTTCCATTCTTTCACTTACTAAAAGAGGGTACTATAGAGACGTGCACTACTAGGGAAAACCCTAGTAGTAGCACGGGAACCACACTAGTGCTAGGGTGCTAAAGCTAATTTTAATAGTAGAGCGTGCCTGACCCCACGCTACTACTACTGGTGTTAGTAGTAGCATTGGATTAGGCCTGCGCTACTACTAAATAGAAGTAGCGCCTGTTTTTGCTCCATGCCACTATTATTATTGCGTATTTTATTTCTTTATATTTATTCTATATTTATACACCATTATACAATTTTTATACAAATAGCAATGAAGAGGTTGTGGAAGAAGCACATATTAGATTAAAGTGGGTGGATCCAAGTGAGTTAGATGAATTATTGGGACGATATGATGTTGGGATGGAACACATATAGTCCTAATGATATAACAACACATCATTTGTAGTCATATAACACTATTGTGCTATCCCAACATCATATCGTCCCACTAATTCAAGTTGCTCACTTGGATCCATCCACTTTAATCTAATTCATGTTTCTTCCACCCAATGATATAACAACTCATCATCCATAGCCATATAACAATAAATCATCATCATGGTTCGTTGTCATATAACAACTCATCATCTGTAGTCATATATAAAAAAACTCATCATCATTCTAGCACATGAGAAGTAGTGCGACCTTTGCTACGCCCCAAATGTATCTACTTTTCCAAACACTTTTGCTGTTGTTTTGGACTCTAATTTGCATAATTTGAATGGAACTAACACGGACTGATGCTATTTTCAGCAGAATTGCCATGGTGTTGTTTTTGTGCAGAAATAGAAGTTCTTAGATTGAGCTAAAAATTTACGGAGAATACTTTTAGAATATATCAAAAATATTGGCGAAGAGAACTACTGGAGGGGGCCACCCACGAGCCACAAGCTCGGGGGTGCACCTCCCCCCTGTGGGTGCGTCCCCAGGCTTGTGGACCCCTAGAGCCTTCGGCAACTCAAATTCGACTCCATAAGTACTGTCTCGCGGAGAAAAAAACAAAGAGAAGGAATCATCGCGTTTTATGATATGGAGTTACCGCCACCTCCTGTTCTTCACAGGGAGGGATGATCTGGAGTCTATTCGGGGCTGCAGAGGGTGGAAATCATTCTCGTCGTCATCATTAACCATTCTCCATTAGAGTGAGTAATTCCTTTGTAGGCTTGCTGGACGGTGATGGAGTTGGATGAGTTTTGTCATGTAATCGAGTCAATTTGTTAGGGCTTGATCCCTAGTATCCACTATGTTCCTAGATTGATGTTGCTGTGACTATGCTATGCTTAATGCTTGTCATTAGGGCCCGAGTGCCATGATTTCAAATCTGAACCCTTTATGTTTTCATGAATATATTTGAGTTCTTGATCTTATCTTGCAAGTTGTATGCACCTATTATGTGTTATGATCCGCATACCCCAAGGTCACAATAATTGGGATTATTTCTGGTGATTACCGTATTATGAGGAGTTAATGTATTCACTAAGTGCTAATGCTTTGTTCCGGTTCTCTATTAGAAGGAGGCCTTAATATCCCTTAGATTTCCTTATGGACCCCGCTGCCACGAGACGGTAGGACAAAATATATAATGCAAGTTCTTATTATAAGCATGTTTGCCTATATATGGAATACATGCCTACATTACATTGACGAATTGGAGCTATTGTGTATTGCTTTGCAAATGTTATATGATGAATGTCATCCAACACAAATACCCATCACCGATCCAATGCCTACACTTTTCTCATATCTGTTCTTGATGTCTACTATGCAATTTTATTCTTGTAGACTCGTGTTGGGCTTCCAAGCACAGAGTTTTGTAGGACAGTAGCAATTTTCCCTCAAGTGGATGACCTAAGGTTTATCAATCCGTGGGAGGTGTAGGATGAAGATGGTCTCTCTCAAACAACCCTGCAACCAAATAATAAAAGGTCTCTTGTGTCCCCAACACACCGTATACAATGGTAATTTGTATAGGTGCACTAGTTCAGTGAAGAGATGGTGATACAAGTGTAGTAATGATACTAGATATTGATTTTTGTAATAGTAACAATAAAAAACAGCAAGGTAGCAAGTAACAAAAGTGAGCACAAAGGGTATTGCAAGTTCTTAAAAATGAGGCCTAGGGTCCATACTTTCGCTAGTGCAATCTCTCAACAATGCTAATATGATTGGATCATATAACCTTCTCTCAACGTGCGATGAAGAATCACTCCAAAGTTCATATCTAGCGGAGAACACAAGAAGAAATTGTTTGTAGGGTACGAAACCACCTCAAAGCTATTCTTCCCGATCAATCTATCCTAGAGTTCGTACTAAAATAACAACAAGCTATTCTTTCCAATCGATCTAACCAAGAGTTCATACTAAAATAACACCATATGATACACATCAACCAACTCTAATGTCACCTAGATACTCCAATGTCACCGCGAGTATTCGTGAGTTGATTCTGCGATGTGCATCCAACAACCATAATTCATTACGTTGTCTTCCTTGTACAACTTCAACTAATTTGCTCAAATTTGAAAATAATTAATCAATATTCACAATCATAGAAGATGTCCAAGATAATATATTTTCATGTGAAAGTTCTCTTCCCCATACTAATCATTCATGAATTGCTTGTATGACCAATATTGTGATTGTCAAGCTTCAAAAGATTTCACTTTCTAAACCCAATGTGAAAGCTACCACTAGGCATGATATGAACATATAATTTCAACTTCATGATACTCAATTTATTCAACAATTTACTCGTAGGATATAAGCGAAGCACAAGAGTAAATGACAAACTACTCCAAAAAGATTTAAGTGAAGAGCAAGCGGGTAGTTAAGTAAATGGGTAGCTAATTGAGAACTCTCTTTTATTTGAAAAATTCCAGATCTAAGTTTTATGAAAACAACAATCAAAACAAAATAAAATGTCATTCCAAGAATAGCACACATCATGTGAAGAAGCTAAAACTTAGGCTCAACCGAGGCTAACTGATAATTGTTGATGAAGAAAGGTGGGATGCGTACCGGGGCATTCCCAAGCTTAGATGCTTGAGACTTCTTGAAATATTACCTTGGAATGCCTTGGGAATCCCCAAGCTTGAGCTTTTGTGTCTCCTTAATTCCTTTGATATCACGGTTTCCCTAAATCTTAAAAACTTCATCCACACAAAACTCAACAAGAACTGGTGAGATAAGTCAGTGTAAATCAATAAAATAACATTATCATTCTCTACTGTAGAAAATCACTAAAATTATTAGTTAACATGCATACTAAATGCCTCTGCATTTTAATACTCATATCCTCAAATAGAATCATTAAGCAAGCAAACATATGCAAACATAACAACAATCTGCCAAAACAGGATAGTCTGTAAAGGATGCAAGAATATCAATACTTGTTTAACTACAAAAATTCTGAAAATTTACTACACTATAGAAAATTTACCATAGAATATTGTGTAAAAATTTCAAGATTTTATCACGTTCTTACTTTCCAGAAGAATTCAGACAATGACATCAAACTTTCTGTTTTTAAACAGCAACTTGTAGACTTGTAAAATAAGCATGTTAAAGGTATACTTGACATTTTTATTGAAATAAAAGATGCAAAACATAATTTAAAATGACAGCAAGCAAATCTTAACAAAGTAAAATGAATCTCCAAGGAAAACACATATCATGTGACGAATAAAAATATAGACTCAAATAAGGTTGCCGATATTGTTGGAGACGAAGGAGGGGATGCCTTCCAGGGCATCCCCAAGCTTAGTTGCTTGGATCTAACTTGAATATTACCTTGGGGGTGCCTTCGCATCCCCAAGTTTAGGGTCTTATCACTCCTTATCCTCCTCATATCGATATCTCACCCAAAACTTGAAAACTTCGATCATACAAAACTTAACGGAACTTCGTGAGTTGGTTAGTATGATAAAGACAAATCATTCACTTTGGTACTATCAAAGACAGGGTTCATAATTGTTCTCACACAATGCCTATTGTACCCTATAATTTTTACAATTTATATTGACCAATATAACCCATATAAACTAGATAACAAGCAAAGTATGCATTGAAAACAAAATCTGTCAAAAACAAAACAGTCTATAATGATATGGACAACAACCATACTTATGCTACTCCAAACATTATGAAAAATTCAGAAGATGTAGGAAAATTGTATAACAATCTTGTGTAAATTTTTTAGAAGCTTTCGTCACTTTTATGATTTTTTGAAATTGTTTTACTGGATGCAGAAGTTTCTGTTTTCCAACAAGATCAAATCAACTATCACCAAACATAATCCCAAAGGTTTTACTTGGCACTTTATTGAAACAAAAGCAATAAAACATGATTACTACAGTAGATTAATCATTTTAACACAAAAAATAGTAGATAAAAGTGTGGGGTTGTCTCCCAACTAGCGCTTCTCTTTAATGCCTTTTAGCTAAGCATGATGATTTCAATGATGCTCACATAAAAGATAATAATTGAAACATAACAAGAACATCATGAAGCATATGACTAGCACATTTAAGTCTAACCCACTTCCTATGCATAGGGATTTTTTGAGCAAAAAATTTATGGGAACAAGAATCAGCTAGCATAGGAAGGCAAAACATACATAACTTCAAGATTTTCAACACATAGAGAGGAAACTTGATATTATTGCAATACCAACAAGCATATGTTCCTCACTCATAATAATTTTGAGTAGCATCATGAATGAACTAACAATATAGCTATCACATAAAGCATTCTTTTCATGATCCACAAGCATAGAAATTTTATTACTCTCCACATAAGCAAATTTATTCTCAATCATTGTAGTGGGAGCAAACTCAACAAAATAACTATCATGAGATTGAAAATTAAAATCATGATGAAAAGTTTCATGGTTATCATTATTCTTTATAGCATACATGTTTTCACCATAATCATCATAGATAGGAACTTTGTTGTCATAATCAATTGAAACCCCTTCCAAAATAGTGGATTCATCACTAAATAAAGTCATGACCTCACCAAATCCACTTTCATCAATATAATCATCATAAATAGGAGGCATGCAATCATCAAAATAAATTTTCTAGCTTCCCCAAGATTATGGCTTTGCATATCATTAGCATCATGGATATTCAAAGAGTTCATACCAACAACATTGCAATCATGCTCAACATTCAAAGATTTTTCGTCAAACATTTTATGGAATTCTTCTTCTATCAATTGAGCACAATTTTCCTTTCCATCATTTTCACGAAAGACATTATAAAGATGAATAATATGATGCAACCTCAATTCCTTTTTTTGTAGTTTTCTTTTATAAACCAAACTAGTGATAAAACAACAAACAAAAAGATCCAATTGCAAAATCTAAAGATATACCTTCATGCACTCACCTCCCCAGCAACAGCGCCAGAAAAGAGCTTGATGTCTACTATGCAACTTTATTCTTGTAGACTCGTGTTGGGCCTCCAAGTGCAGAGTTTTTAGGACAATAGCAATTTTAAGTGGATGACCTAATGTTTATCGATCCGTGGGAGGTGTAGGATCAAGCTGGTCTCTCTCAAACAACCCTGCAATCAAATAATGAGAAGTCTCTTGTGTCCCCAACACACCAAATACAATGGTAATTTGTATAGGTGCACTAGTTTGGCAAAGAGATGGTGATACAAGTGTAGTAATGATAGTAGATATTGATTTTTGTAATAGTAACAATAAAAAATAGTAAGGTAGCAAGTAACAAAAGTGAGCACAAACGGTATTGCAAATGCTTAAAAATGAGGCCTAGGGTCTGTACTTTCGCCAGTGCAATCTCTCAAGAATGCTAATATAATTGGATCATATAACCTTCCCTCAACGTGCGATGAAGAATCACTCCAAAGTTCCTATCTAGCGGAGAATATAAGAAGAAATTGTTTGTAGGGTACAAAACCACCTCAAATATATTCTTTCCGATCAATTTATCCTAGAGTTCGTTCTAAAATAACAACAAGCTATTCTTTCCGATCGATCCAACCAAGAGTTCGTACTAAAATAACACCATATATTACACATCAACCAATTCTAATGTCACCTAGATACTCCAATGTCACCGCGAGTATCCGTAAGTTGATTATGAGATGTGCACCAAACAATTTCAGATTCATAATACTCAATCCAACACAAAGAACCTCAAAGAGTGCCCCAAGATTTATATCGGAGAAACAAAGACGAGAACATGCACCAACCCCTATGCATAGATTAACCCAATGTCACCTCGGGAATCCACGAGTTGAGTGCCAAAACACATATCAAGTGAATCAATATGATACCCCATTGTCACCATGGGTATTGATAGCAGGACATACATCAAGTGATCTCAAATCCATAAAAATATTCAATCCGATAAAATGAAATCTCAAAGGGAAAACTCAATTCACAACAAGATAGAGAGGGGAAAACACCATATGATCCAGCTATATTAACAAAGACCACGATACATCAAGATCATGACATCTCAAGAAAATGAGAGAGAGAGAGATATAGATTGAACACATAGCTACTAGTACAAACCCTTAGCCCCGAGGTGGAATACTCCCTCCTCATTATGGTGGCTGCCAGGATGATGAAGATGGCCACCGGTGATGATTTCCCCCTCCGGTACGGTGCCGGAATGGGGTCTTAGATTGGTTTTCGGTGGCTACAGTGGCTTGTGGCGACGGATCTTCTGATCTATTGACTCCCCTAGGGTTTTTGGAATATTTGGGAATTTATAGGGCGAAGAGGCGGTGCGAGAGGCCACCGAGGTGCACTACAAAAAAAGACACATCTGTGACATTTTGTGCCGAACGAATTTTTGTCCTGTCATACTTATGACACTTCTATGACGATAATTGTGACAAAACCCGGTATCATCATAGATGTGGTGGGCTCCTACTTCTATGACAAAAAACATGACAGAAAATGGGCTTTTCGTCTTGGGCGGGCTGGAGACGCAGCTGCATGACATTCTTTGGGCCGTCCATGACGGAAAAAACCGTGGTAGAAGCGAGGGCAAGGAAAATATTGGGGTGTTCCCAGTTACTGTGGGTGGTCGGGGCCGAGCGATGCATGGAGGTTTGCGCGTTTCTCTCGTACACGCACACGCGTGGGTGCGAGGCGTTGGGCTCTAACTAAACCCGAGCAAGGCGTTCACCTACTAAACCCGAGCGATTGCACTGCAGGCTACGTTTACTGAACCCGAGCGATCGATCGATGGCTATTAACTAAACCCGATCGAGCGATTCCTTCACTACTGCTGCTAACTGAAGCCGGTCGATGCTGCCTCTTGATGAACAGTGAGCATTGCTGGGGGGAGGGGTTTGGATGAACAATTCCCGGTGGGGGTGGATGAACAGGACCCCGTGGTTGCCTCTGGATGAACAGGACCCTGATTGATCGAGCCGGTTGGGGCTGGATGAACAGGACCCCGTGGAGGGCTGGATGAATAGGACGACCCCGTGGAGGGCTGGTTGAACAGTAGCCGGTGGAGGGGTGGATGAACAGTAGCCCATGGAGGGGTGGTTGAACAGGAGCCCGTGGAGAGGGCTGGTTGAACAGTAGCCGGTGGAGTAGCGCACGGTGGAAGCTGGATGAACAGGAGCCCGTGGATGAACAGTCGCAGGTGGAGGCTGGAGGAGGTCGATGGTGGATGAACAATAGCCCATGGAGGCTGGAGGAGGTCGACGGTGGAGATGAACAGTATCCTGTGGAGTCCCGTTTTGCGGTACGCCACACCCCTCCCGATAAACAGGACCCCCGTTTCGATTGTAGCACTCCAACACAAGTCCATTTCCTCCGTTTTACGGTACGCAGCACCCCTCCCAATCAACAGGACCCCGTTTCGACTGTAGGAGGTCCAACAGAAGTCCGTTTCCTCTGTTTTGTGGTACGCTAGACCCCTCCCGATGAACAGGCCGTTTCGGTCGTGGTCGGTCGAACACAAGGCTGTTTCCTCTATTCTGCGGTATGCCAGGCCTCGTTTCCATCGGCTGTTCCATCCAAGCCCTCCCGATGAACACGACGATGCATTCCGTTCTGATCCAGCCGGTTGGCTCCCCATGAACACGACGATGACGCAGTTTCTCCATTCCGACCCAGCCATGTACACGAGCCCTGGTTGTACGTATGTGCGAGTAGGCATTCGAGACCCCGCCCATATGTACGTACGTGGCCATATTTACTTTCTTGCACCATGGCCACTATACGTATGTGTACATGCTACGTGCGCGCCTCTACTATGACACGTGCGCGTCTACATCGACCAGTATGTATGTACACGTTCGCGACTAAAAGGACAACACTATGTATGCTTCAACCAGGTGGGTCCCAACAGTCAAGGGGGCGAATCATTTTTTTTGCCCGGATGCACTTCCTTGCGTGCGAAGTTGTAGCTGGTGGGTCCCAGCAGTCAGGGGAAACATTCTTTTTTGCGAAATATGGTGGCCTTTCCGGTGGGTCCCTGCTGTCAGGTGGAGGAATAATTATTTTGCGTGTAATAAGGTGGCACTTCCTTGCGGCTGCCATGGACCCAACTGTCAGCCTCTCCACGTACAGTATTCTTCTGATGGATGTCGTTCCTTGACCACGTGGACCACGCCGCGCCGAGAACACTAGAGCAGTGGATGACGGCGAGGCCTAGGAAGGGGACGATGCGGAGCTGGGGAAGACGCGGCAATGGAAGCCCGCGCGGGAGGAGTACGAGGGTTCACTGGTCCGACTGTGGTGTGAGGCTGCCGTCGCTACAGGGCCTGGCCAGTGGTGGGAATAGTAGGGGGCAGTGAGGCCGCCGCGGTAGCACAGCCGGCCACGGGAGGCAGGAGCATGCGGCACGATCGGCGCTGGTTTCGGCGGCTGGAGCAAGAAGACCAGAGGTTGAAGAAGCACTACGGCCGTTGGATGGACATCATACGGTCACTGGATATAGAATCGTTCATATTGACTAAGTTGACAAAGCCCTCCGTCCCCGTCAACTTAGTAGGCCCACAAGTCAGCCTCCCACCAAGGTGGGTCCCAGCTAGCAGGGGGAGTATTCATTTTTTCGTGCGTAATAAGGAGGCACTTCCGGTGGGTCCGAGCTGATAGCGGGGGAAACATTTTTTCGCGAAATATGGTGGTCCATCCGCTGGGTCCCAACAGTCAGGGGGAAACGTTTTTTTCACAAAATACGATGGCTCGTCTGGTGGGTCCTTGCTGTCAGGTGGAGGAATAATTATTTTGCGCGTAATAAGGAGGCACTTCCTTGCTACTGCTGTGGACCCAGCTGTCAGCCTTTCCACGTACAGTAGTCTTCAGATGGAAGTCGGTCGTTGACCACATTGACCACGCCACGCCGAGAGCACCATGGTGATGGACGTCGACAAGGCCTAGGAAGGGGATGACACGGAGCCGGGGAAGACGCGACAGTGGATGACCACGCGGAGAGGAGTACGAGGGTTCACTGGTTCGGTTGCGGTGTGAAGCTGTCGTCGCCGCAGAATAACAGGGGGTGCGGGTGAGTGGAGGGATGGCGTGGCCAGCGGTGGGAGTAGTAGGGTACGGTGAGGCCTCCGCGGCAGCACAACCGGCCATGGGAGGCAGGAGCAGGCGGCACGACTGGCGCTGCTTTGGGCGGGTGGAGCAAGAAGACCAGAGGTTGAAGAAGCACTATGGCCGTTGGATGGACATCGTACGGTCACTGGAGCTAGAATCGTTCATATTGACTAAGTTGACAAAGCCCTCCGTCCCCCTCAACTTAGTAGGCCCACAAGTCAGCCACCCACTATGGTGGGTCCCAGCTAGTAGGGGGTATTCATTTTTTGTGCATAATAAGGACGCACTTCCTTGCGTGCGAAGATATAGCTGGTGGGTCTGACCTGTCTGCGGGGGGAACGTTTTTTTCACGAAATACAGAGGCCCTTCCAGTGGGTCCTAGCTGTCAGGTGGAGGAATGCTTATTTTGTGCATAATAAGGAGGCATTTTCTTGTGTGCGGCCATGGACCTAGCTGTCAACCTCTCCACATACAGTCCACTTCCGATGGATGTCGTTCATTGACCACGTTTACCAGGCCGCGCCGAGAGCACCAGGGCGGTGGACGATGGCGAGGCCTAGGAAGGGAACGACACAAAGCCAGGGAAGACTCGATAGTTGTTTCCCATGCTGAGGGGAGTATGAGGGTTTACTGGTTCATCTGCCGTCCCCGGAGAATAACAGCAGGTGTGGGTGAGTAGAGGGATGGCTAGGCTAGCGATGGGAGTATGATGTGGCGGTGAGGCCTGCGCGGCAGCATAGCCGGCCGCGGGAGAAGGGAGCAAGCAATCTCGCCGGCGCTTGTTTGAGCGGCTGGAGCAGGAAGAGCAGAGATTGAAGAAGCACGACAGCCGTTGGATGGACATCCAACAGTCACTGCTCTCGTGTGTTGACTAAGTTGACATGGCGTTGCGTGTGCGTCAACCTTTTTTTAGGAAAGCATACGCGTCAACCTGTAGTAGGCGCTCAAGTCAGCCTCAAATCTGTGGAAAACAACATACATCCCATCTACCATTATTTCTAATAATGTACATCCCATTTGCTAATTATTAAGAATTTTTTTGGAGCCCATCTTCTTTTTGTTAGCATTACACCCCATATTGTGGCCACGGTTTAAAAGTATACGAAATTTTGCATATTTCGGTGATGTCAACTGTTTTTATTCCCGAAATATCAATTCACATTCAAACTATTTTGAAAAGTAATTTATATAAATATAAAATCCAAATAATTGTCCACGCATAAAAATCAATGGAATTTAAAATCTTGTAATGAAAAAAAATTGTAACTAATTCCCGGTTTGATGTGTTTTAAAAATGTACAACCCATTTCTAGGAAAACCAAATGAAACTCTCCTCGTCTTGATACATTTGCAGCCCAGCAGGGCTGATAAAGCAAGTAGGCCTCGTTTGGGTATTTCTTTTAAAATAATAGAACTGGGCTAGCCATTTTCAGCATGAAAAAAACACAACTGGGCTCATGATGTGGTAAATATAAATAAAACCCTGGCTAGACGGGCCACATCCCCCACAGAGCCCCGTTGTTACCCTAACCTGTTGCTAAAACTAGTATAAATAACAACTACTTGTTCCTAAAAAACTGCGCGACCTGCTGGGTCCCTGGTGTTAGCCGCTCGTAGTGTAATTCTCTCGTTTATTGACTACGTTGACAATGGTGTGAGACCCAGATGTCCAACCATTAGGAGCAACCATATTTTTGGGCTTGTAATATAGAGGCACTTGCTTGCGTACTGCCATGACGCTAGTGAGTCCCTACTATCATCCTCTCCACGTATGATCATCTCCTTGTTCCTCTCGGTTGTTGACGACATTGACAATGCAAGAGGGCGGCACACCGCGCACGGCAAGCGAACCAAGGCCGCAAGGCAGAGGACGACGGCAAGGCCTTGGACAGAATGAACAGGAGTTGTGGAAGATGCGCCGGTCCAGTCGCAGGCGAAGGGGAGTACGAGGGTTGACTGGTTCGGGTGCGGGTGCGTGTTGGGGCTGACGTCGCTGGAGAATAACATGATGTGTGGAGGAATAGAGGGAGGGACATGCCAACGTTGGATGGTACGGTAGGGCGGCGGAGGCGCAGCCAGCCATGGGAGGCTGGAGCAGGCGGAGCCGATTGGATGGTTTGGTTTGGGCGGCTGGAGGAAGAAGAAGACAAGAGATAGAAGATACACGATAGATGTTGGATGTCAATCCAACGACTGGTAGGCAGAATCGTTTGTTGACTGGCTAGTAAGTCAACACCACCTTGGATAGGCTATGTCCTCGCGGGTCCCAAATTTCAGAATCCAAATCTATCACGGTCATTTAGCCTTTCCTATGAAAATTTACAGCCCATTTGATGTGCTAGGTCGAAATAAGTTTGTGGGTGCTGGTGGGGGCTAATCACTTGGCTTCTGTAATGCACAGTGAGCTCAAGCAGCCGACGAGAGTGATGTTATTTCCCTTGGTTCGGATTTGTTACAATATTTCACTCTAAATTAAATGAATGGCAAGCCATTTTCCTTGTTTCAAAGAAAATATGACAGTCACAACCGAGTTGAAAAGGGAAAGAACATCTAACTCCAGCTTACAAACTGTACAAAAGCACGAGGGTTAATTGTTCATCAGGTTTACTCAAAACCCAGGTTGAAAAGGGCAACAACATCTAACTCCAGCATAGTTTTCGGCAGTCACAGTCAAATGGATTGGTCAGGTCCATAGAATGAACATCCTGGGTCGTAAAATTTACTGGATTATGACCACAATATGTTGTAAATAGAAGCCCGGCACGTTCAGAAACTCTTTTGCCCACCTGAAACTCCTTTTTTGCTCTTCGACATACCCATCCGTCAAAACCATGCTGCTGATAAACTTAAGCCTGATGGACAATACTAACCTCGCATTCAGCAGGAAGAATGTGACAAATCTAGTGTTTGCACGGTTGGCTACATATTGTCCTAGCGTTATTGTCTTCAATCGAATCTCATGAGAAGTGAGAAAATCCCGATGCTTACGAATCCACCGATTGGTTATAACTTTCTTACCCCGTCCTGTTGCCTAAATAGACATGAAGATTGAAATCAGTTAAGGTCTAAAAAAAGAGTGTCGAAAGAGCAACAGTTGAACGGTTAATTCTAGTACACTATATGCGGGCTTCCAATGTGCGTGAAATTATCACCTTTATATACAACTTCTCCAGACATGGAAAGCATTGCAGCAAACCAATAATCTTGTTCAGATCAAAACTATTCATTTGCATATATAAGATCTTGACAGAATCCAACGCCATTGATAGGCCATCCATGGAGAAACTCTTCATTGAGCATAGAACATAATATTAGTACAAAATGTGTAGTCCAAGATGATATATAACTTATGCGCATAAATTTAAAATGCAACTTATGGTTACAGGTGTAGATGATAATATAAAGTACCTGAAGAACTGTGGAGCCAAACACCATATTGAAATGAGCACAAAGATCATGTATTACACCCAAGGTCTCCAGTTTAGGCGCAGAGAGGATGGTTATTTGTAATGGTGAATAACTAGAATCAAGGATCAACTATCACGCCCAATATGCGATCCTATCCTAAAGGAACTCGAAGATCCCACCAAGGATAGAAGCGCATATTGGAGACGCTTTTGCAAGGTGGATATCATTACATCGTACCATTACATAATAGTTGGGGATACATACAAAATGCATACAATGCCACATGAATACAACAACATCATACATAGGGCAACATCGGACTACCGATGAAACACAAACAGAAGCTCAAACGACATCCACCCTGCTAGCCTAGGCTGCCGACAAGGAACCTATCCCTTGAACGACAAAGCAGAAGAAGAACTCAAAACAAACAAGCATCACTCTCACGTCATGATCATCGCATTACCTGTACCTGCAACTGTTGTTGTAGTAAGATGTGAGCCACGAGGACTCTGCAATCCCATTACCATGGGTATCAAGACTAGCAAAGCTTAATGGGTAAGGAAAGGATAATGGTGAGGTTGCAACATCGACTAAGCATGATATGGTGGCTAACTGACAAAACAAGAATAAGATGAGAAGCTACGCAAACGGTCGCAAACTAGTAATGATCAAGAAGTGATCCTGAAACTACTTACGTTCATACATAACCCAAACCATGTTCACTTCCCGGAATCCGCCGAGAAGAGACCATCACGGCTACACACACGGTTGATGCATTTTAGTTAAGTCAAGTGTTAAGTTCTCTACAACCGGATATTAACAAATTCCCATCTGCCACATAACCGCGGGCACGGCTCTTGAAAATTTATACCCTGCAGGGGTGTCCCAACTTAGCCCATTATAAGCTCTCACGACCAACGAAGGATATTCCTTCTCCCGGGAAGACCCAATCAGTCTCGGAATCCCGGTTACAAGACATTTCGGCAATGGTAAAACAAGACCAGCAAGACCGTCCGAATGTGCCAACAAATCCCGATAGGAGCTGCACATATCTCGTTCTCAGGGCACAATGAATGAGACAAGCTACGAGTAAAACCAGCCCTCAAGTTTCCCCGAGGTGGCCCCGCAGGCTGCTTGGTTCGGACCAACACTTAGAGAAGCACTGGCCGGGGGGGGGGGGTTAAAATAAAGATGACCCTCGGGTTAACTACTCCCAAGGGAAAGGTTATAGGTTGTTAGGCAAATGTAAAACCAAGGTTGGGCCTTGCTGGAGGAGTTTTATTCAAAGCGAACTGTCAAGGGGTTCCCATAAACCCAGTCGCATAAGGAACGCAAACTCAAGGAACATAACACTGGTATGACGGAAACTAAGGCGGCAAGAGTGGAACAAAACACCAGGCATAAGGCTGAACCTTCCACCCTTTACCAAGTATATAGATGCATTAATTAACGTAAGAGATATTGTGATATCCCAACATAATCATGTTCCAACATGGAGCAATCTTAAACTTCACCTGCAACTAACAACGCTATAAGAGGGGCTGAGCAAAAGTGGTAACATAGCCAAACAACGGTTTGCTAGGAAGGGTGAAAAGGTTAGAGGCTGGCATGGCAATTTGGGAGGCTTGATAAGAAAGTGACAGGTAGCGCAGCATAGCGATAAAACGGAGCGACTAGCATAGCAATGATAGTAGTGAGATCCAGGCTAATGGTCATCTTGCCTGAAATCCCTCTAGGAAGAAGAACGAGTCCATGAAGAAGACAAACGGGCGGAGACGAACCAAGAGTAGACGAACGAATCCTCACGATCGCAATGAAACATGAACTATTGAGAAGAAGCACAACCGGAAAGAAGCAAACAACATGGTAAACATACAACACATAAACATGACATGATGCTCAACCAAGTATGATGCATGACAAAGGCTATATGATGCTACTCATGGCAAGATATGATGCATACAAGAATATCACATCAAAGCAAGTTTAATTTAGGTCGGAAACAACATATAACAAGTCTGGTAAGTCCTCGTATGCAAATTTCAAAATTGGCCCACATCTGAAAAAACATTAAGTTGAAGTTGTTAAACAGCAAGTTAAATAGCACCATGATGATCTACACGAAATTCTAGTCAAGTTATATATAAAGTTCATTTAGTTCGGAGCTTCGACCTAGAAGATATGAACAAAACAAGTCAAACATGGCATTGATGCCAAATGCATTCAAACATCAAGCAAACACTCTCAAAACAAGGATTCAACATGACAATATGAAACTACATGCAATTCTAAGCAAGTTTCATATAGAGCATGATGAAAAAGGAGCCACGGTTCAACACGTACACACCAAATAAGATAGAACACCAATCTGCCCAAAACAACAAGTAGGCACTTTGCAAACATCAAAACAACATGCTACATGAATCATATGATCATAAACTTGACATTCATTTCATGTACATATAACATACTTCCAGTATCAGTAAGGTTCATGTTCATAGGCATCAAGATTAAACTAATATGATCAATGCCAAATGCAACTTTATAACACAGGAGCATATGCATGAGCAGAGTTAATATGATGGCAACTTGAGAGCAAGAAAGAGACAAGCTACAACAAGTTTATATAGCAACTAGGGGCATGGCTTTGGGGATTTCAAAATTGTTGAAGAGAGATAGCTAACCACAGTCGAGATTAAGGGGCACGGCGCGCCATAGAGGGCGCCACCGAATTGAGAGGACTTGGGTGCGGCAGCTCCTTGGTGGGGAGAAGCGAGATGATCTCCCCAAGGACAGCGTCCGGGAGATCGCTGATGTGGTCCACCCGAGATTCTATGGGTTCCTGGGATCCGATGGGGCGGGGTCGTCGCTTCTCCCCGCGCTGCCGGGTGTGGGATCTACAACAGGCGTCGCCACTGGCGGGAGCCTCATCTTCTTGGCGTTGGGTTCAATCGACTCCATTTTCCTTGAGGGCGTCATGTCGCGCTCACGGATTTGAGCAGAGTAACGAATGACGAGCCTAGTTGTAGTGCGAGTGAAGAAGAAGGGGAGCTGGGGGTTTTCTGTAGTAGTGAGGAAGAAGGGGGGCTGGGGTTTTCTATAGGAGTGAGGTGTGGAATTTTGGGGTACGAGTGGAGCGAGCTGACGTGAGGTGGGTGGGAGTTAGCAGGAAGAAGAGCACCCAGTTTTTTTGGGGGCAGTGTGCTGGGTGTGGGTAGCGCCTCTCATTCAGTAAATATATGGGCTTTTGAATTGATTTTACTATTTACTAGGGTGGATGGGCTGTTTTGTTTTGGCCCCAGAGAAACAATTAGTACTAGTACAGTGGAGACACTCTACAGCTACCCAGAAAAACAATTACTACTAGTATAGTGGATACAATACCGCTTTTGGCTCCTCCTAGGTCATCGAAATGTCTCCCTCTACTGAATGTTGTTATACTTTTGTTCACCGATATGCGGGCCATGCAGCGCGCGGGCCTAAATGTCATCCACCAAATTAGAAGGCAGTATCCAGGTGGAGAGTCACCCCAGTTGTAGCGCAGGAGTAACGAGCCGTCGTATCACAAAACCCCACCTCCCCGCAGTCTAAGTTTGACGGACGAAGCAACCATTATTTCACTCCCTCACCGTCTTCAAGAAAGGCAACACTCGCATCTGCCACTGTTCTTCTCTAGCAACGAAGGGAAGGTAAGCAGATTCGTGATGTTGGTATATTTTCACTCAGAGAAAAAAAAAGAACTTTTGCAAAGCAGTAACCGATCCTCACTCTCTTTTTTGTTTCATTATCATTGCAATTGTGTTTTCCTTTCAGTGGTCTCCTAGTATTCGTCAGTTTCATGATGGACCAAGGAGAACCAGGCAAAGATCTGCCGATATTGGAGCAGACACGGGAGGATAATCCCCACAAGACAGAGAGCTCCAAGAAGATGGAGGCAGCCACCAAGCCAACCCCAGATACGCTCACGGCCACTACTAAGATGGTCAATGCCCCGTTTGAGGTTACAGCCCCCGTGGCACTGCAGGAGCAGTTTTCCGCCTTCGAGGATGCCCCCCCCCAGCTAAGCTGCCCAAGGTGATTTTCTTCTTTGCCATTCTCGATTGTGGTTTTTCATCTAGGTATGTGGTGATGAATAATGCAAAATTTTATTAGCTTCGATGCCATGCTATACATAGTGGTTTAAATAACTTGTGTTTTTTATACTGGAAACTAATTCATCACCACATCCGGCCACAGGAGGCAGGAGCATGCGGCACGACCGGCGCTGCTTTGGGCGGCTGGAGCAAGAAGACCAGAGGTCAAAGAAGCACTACGGCCGTTGGGTGGACATCGCACGGTCACTGGAGCTAGAGTCGTTTATATTGACTAAGTTGATAAAGCCCTCCGTCCCCGTCAACTTAGTAGGCCCACAAGTCAGCCTCCCACCAAGGTTGGTCCCAGCTAGGAGGGGGTATTCATTTTTTTGTGTGTAATAAGGAGGCACTTCCGGTGGGTCCGAGCTGACAGCAGGGGGAACGTTTTTTTCGCGAAATACGGTGGCCCGTCGGGTGTGTCCCAGCAGTCAGGGGCAAACGTTTTTTTTCGCGAAATACTGGTGGCCCATCCGGTGGGTCCCTGCTGTCAGCTGGAGGAATAATTATTTTCCGCGTAATAAGGAGGCACTTCCTTGCGGCTGCCGTGGACCCAGCTGTCAGCCTCTCCACGTACAGTATTCTTTCAATGGAATTCGGTTGTTGACCACATTGACCACGCCGCGCCGAGAGCACCACGGCGGTGGACGACGGTGAGGCCTAGGAAGGGGACGACGCGGAGCCGGGGAAGACGTGGCAGTGGATGCCCACGCGGAGAGGAGTACGAGGGTTCACTGGTTCGGCTGCGCTGCCGTCGCCGCAGAATAACAGGGGGTGTGGGTGAGTGGAGTGGAGGGATGGCTGGCCAGTGGTGGGAGTAGTATTGGGGCAGTGAGGCCTCCGCGGCAGCACAGCCGGCCACGGGAGGCGGGAGCAGGCGGCACGACCGGCGCTGCTTTGGGCGGCTGGATCAAGAAGACCAGAGGTTGAAGAAGCACTACGACCGTTGGATGGACATCGTATGGTCAGTCGACCTAGAATCGTGCATATTGACTAAGTTGACAAAGCCCTTCGTCCCCATCAACTTAGTAGGCCCACTATACTGGGTCCCAGCTAGCAGGGGAGTATTCTATTTTTGGGCGTAATAAGGAGGCACTTCCTTGCGTGTGAAGATATAGCTGGTGGGTCCGAGCTGTCAACGGCGGTAACATTTTTTTCATGAAATATAGAGGCCCTTTTGGTGGGTCCCAGATGTCAGGTGAAGGAATCATTATTTTGCGCATAATAAGGAGGCATTTCCTTGCGTGCGGGCGTGGACCCAGCTGTCAGCCTCTCCATGTACAGTCCACTTCCGATGGATGTCGTTCATTGACCACGTTGACCAGGTCGCGCCGAGAGCACCAGGGTGGTGGACGATGGCGAGGCCTAGGAAGGGAACGACACGGAGCCAGGGAATACTCGGCAGTTGTTTCCCACGCAGAGGAGTACGAGGGTTTACTGGTTCGTCTGCCGTCGCCGGAGAATAACAGCATGTGTGGGACTGAGGGTGAGTAGAGGGATGGCTAGGCCAGCGATGGGAGTACGGTGGGGCGGTGAGGCCCGCGCGGCAGCACAACCGGCTGCGGGGAGGAGGGAGCAGGCAGTCCCGCCGGCGCTTGTTTGAGCGGCTGGAGCAGGAAGAGCAGAGATTGAAGAAGCACGATGGTCGTTGGATGGACATCCAACTGTATACATGCCATCTGTGGAAAGCCTCAAATATGTGGAAAATAGCATACAACCCATCTGCCATTATTTCAAATAGTTTACAGCCCATTTGCTATTTCTTACAGGTTTTTTGGAGCCCATATTCTTTTTGTTAGCATTACAGCCCATATTGTGGCCACGGTTAAAAAATTATACGAAATTTTGCATATGTCGTGCGGTCTGAACTATTTTTAATCCCGAAATTTCGAGTCACATTCAGACTGATTTTAAAAATAAATGTATATTAATATAGCACCCAATAAATTGTCCACACAAAAAAATCAATGCAATTTAAAATCTCAAAATGAAAAAAAGATATTTGAAACTAATTGCCGGTTTGATGTGTTCTAAAAATGTACAACCTGTTTCTCATTACTGATAGGCCATTTTCTCGGCCAGCTGAATGAAGCTCTCCTCGTCTTAAAAATTTGCAACCCAACATGCCTGATAAAGTGACTTACTTGACAAATCACAAAAAAACTGGGCTAGCCATTTTCAAAAAGAAAAAAACTACTGGGCTGGTCTGTGGTAAACATAAAAGAAAAGGCTTTCTAGATAGGGCAGAGTGTCCCGCACAGCCCAGTTGACACCCTGCTTCCATCTCAAAAACAAATTAGATAAATGCCACTCCAATTATGGCGATTCATAAAATGCCACTGCAATTTCCAAACTTTGAAAAATGCCACTGCAATTTTTTGCAAACTTTGAAAAACGCCACTGCAGTTTGCAAACTTTGAAAAACGCCACTCCAGACTTAAAAAAAAGCCACTAGAAATGGCATGAAATGGCATTTTTCAAAGTTTGGAAATTGCAGTGGCATTTCTCGGAGGCATTTATCAAATTGTTGGGTCCCTGGCGTCAGCCGCTCGTTGTGCAATTCTCTCGTTTATTGACTACGTTGACAATGGCATGGGACCCAGATGTCAGAAATCCACTAGGAGGAGCCATTTTTTTATTGGCTTGAAATAAGGAGGCACTTGCTTGCGTACTGCCATGACCTTGGCGGGTCCCTGCTGTCATCCTCTCCACATACAATCATCTCCTGATTGTGTACGCGTCAACTTGCTAGGCCCACAAGTCAGCCTCTAAACCCGTGGAGGACAAATACAACCCATTTAAAAAACTAACAGCCCATTCCATACATTCAAACGGAAAGTTCAACATTCAGAGAAAAGTAACAGGTCTGATCCACATATAGAGTACTGAACTTCCACGTTGACAACCATCATAGCCAAGTTAACTATCTACTCCCACTAGACAAGTAATAACTTACTCTTAGCTAACCAGACGATGCCGGTAGTACACGCTAAACGCCGGCACTAGCGTCCTGCGCCTCGCCTCAGACTCGCCAGAGGTGCGATAGTGCGCATTGCTCGCGCGTTGGCCCTTTCCATGCCGGCGTGGTCCACCGAAGCTAAGGCTTCCAAGCGGGAACCCCACTTGACGGCTGGTAGTAAAAATTGGCGTCGCGAACGCGTGCGTGCCCGACAGCCTCCAGGGCTATTTGCCGGGCGCCGGCCTCCACGTAGTCGGCCCAGTTGCAGGCGCTCTCCTCGCGACTCAAAGCATCGGTGCGCTGCTGCTCCATGTCCCGTTGGCGGCGCAAATTGGCGATACGCTGCTCCTCCATCAGGCGGTCGCGCTCCAACAACTCTTGCTCCTCTACCATGCGGTCGCGCTCCAACAACTCCTCGATCTGCGCATTGCCATCTAAAGACAGATAGAATGCCTCCTCCCTCCGTCCGCCTTCCTGTGAAAAACCGAACACTAGTTCCGGCGATGACCGTCTCCAGCGTTGCCTACCGCAGACGGGCGGGGGCATGGCGGACGTGGCGAGCGACGTCGGGCTGGTGGGGGATTATGAGGATATGGCGAGTTGGGTCACGGTGGCACTGGAGAAGGCCGAGAAACAGTACTTATAAGGGGAAGGTAGCGCGACAGTCATCAGAATTCAATGCATAATGGCTTAGCATGCCAGCTTGCCGTGGAAAACTAGGGAAACTGAAATTATGACTGTGTCGTCCCGTCCCGTCTGGGTCGCACGCCAGCATGGCGGTCAAACGAGTGCACTCGAATCATCTCCCTCCTTGTTAATAATGATTTCACGGATTTAAAAAGCCCGCAACACTTAAAGCGTATCTTTTTTCGCATCAGTTAGCTGCCTTAATTACGGCTGGCTGCATGCAGGCACTTAGAATCGCCGTAGGCAGTACGTGAAGCAGCATGCAACAAGTCGCAGCCGAGGGCATGCATGTAGCCACTTAAATCGCTGGAATTAATTAGGCTTAAACTTCTGCATGCCGTTAATTATTGCCATGCCTTGTCTTGCTGCTTTGCTCAGGGACTAATAAACCCGGACGAAGGGAGTACCTTGGTTGGTGAGAGGTTTGAATTAAGCCCCGCAAACCGGAAAGGGGGTACTAGTACATGTGTGATCCGCTATTTATTCGTGTAGGATCGAGTAGGTCGTTTCTTGAATTGAGCCCTGCAAACCGGAAAGGAGGTAGTACGTGCGTGACCCGCTATTTATCCGTGTAGGATCGATAGTGTAGATTGTCAGTTTCTTCACAGGTAGGCATTTTTATCCGTGTAGGATCGATAGTGTAGCTTGTCAGTTTCTTCAGAGGTAGGCATTTTTAGTCAAAAAACTGCCACTTCGCATCTTGCGTCACAAATAAAACTGCCATGAGCACATTTGTAGGCTAGCTAGTGATCGATCAGTAACCTGTAAACACTGAGCGAACAGAAATAAGTAACTGTTAATGCATCTCAATGATTCACAGATCATATACAAATATGTAGCTCCAAAAGCAAAGATCATCCACTTTGGATCTTGCGTCACAACTAAAACTAACTAGTACGATTCCCATACATAAGATCAACATGTTAATGCATCTCAATGATTCACAGATCATATACAAATATGTAGCTCCAAAAGCAAAGATCTAGAAAAAACATCTGTTCTTCCTACTAACATGGATGCTTCTCTTGGCCAACGTTCAGTACAGACTGAAAGACAAATTTGTTTGTGAAGTCTACAATTCCTCTTGCAAACGTAAGTGGTTTCACCAACAGCTGGAACCATGAGAATGAAACACACATGATGGAGAAACATCCACTGCAATATGATTTGGTCTTCTCTTGATCACACCGTGAGACTATTTTCAGAATACAAACTTTAACTTAGGGAAAATGATGCCCATTGTATAATCAAAACAAAGCAATGAAGCACCTAGTGTTCGCCAGTAAATAGTACAATACTACTTTTCTGCAGTCCATGAAGTGACTATCCAATCTTTGTGTCTATTTTCAAATGACACTTCATGTAGTGACTATACTATTCTCTTGTGAAGTTCAACCAAAATTGCGGACACTTTGTTTGTTTGCCAAATAGCAACGGGCAAACATCTCTGTCTGCACAAATATCAATCAACTAGTAAACAAATACCACACCATGTTCGCAGTGATGGAAGAGGTGAAATCGATACAACCGAAATTGAGCATCCAGTCATTGAATCCTGTCCTGCAGCTCCAATGTAGGTCCATCCTGCCAATAAATTCACATGCAAACCACTAGTATTACTATCTAATGACAGTACAAAAAGAGTAGCAAGATAGTAGCAAACCATGTACCTTCGTAATGAACAGCTCATAGTGCCACCAATTGGATATAAAAGTTTGGAAAAAAACATGCTCCTAATGTTGAACCAGTTGGACTTTTTGTGCAGCTCCACTAAAATCGAGCATCCCTGTTTGCATAGATATTGAAAGTGTGATTACTATAAAAGTGGCACTAGTTGAAGCATAGACTCACAAATATAAGCATTCCAATTTCTTAATGGGAAAAGGTAGCAAGACTGTTTCTAACCACCTATTTGAAGGAATAAATAAAGCAACAGTGGCTGATGTCAGGAAGGCATACATAGTTTTTTCTGAAAAACTGAGCCATTCCTGACCTTTCCTCTTCTTTTAAGCAAATTTTGTGCAGTTCTACTAAAATAAAATGCCATCACCGCCTTGACAATTTAGTGACACTGTACAAAAGGAAATGACTTAACATTACATCATGATGTCGGGTATGTAGTAGACAGGCATTAGAGACAAACATACAGACCTCCTCCGATAACATAATGAACATTAATTTTAACAAAGGTGTGACTAGCTTTACCGGGATAATTTGAGTGAACTCTACACCCTCTGTTCCTTAATATAAGACGTTTTCGCGGTTCAATTTAAAGTACCCAAACATCTAGTATTTAGAAAAAACAGGTAGTAGTTTTCTTGAGCACATATCTGGGAAAGCTTGCCACACTTTATTTATGTCCATACGCTAATGCAACACCATTCGAATACTACAAATATACACTAATCCAGTGGCTAGTGCAATAGTAGAGTAGTTAGTTTATTACAGGGTACAATACAATGGTTTTACTGAACAGATTTCAATAAACTCTAGCACTAGAAGGTTTCTATAGAATTAACAATACAAAATGTAAAGGTAACAAGTTTCAGCATTGGTATACTAGCTGTGCATGAGCATTAAACCAAATACAGAAGTCTGAAGGTAACTAGCATTATTAACTAATGACAGTATAAAAAATTTTAAACCATGTACCTCCAAGGTAAATATCATTTTGAACTCGGGGGGACCTTAAAAATTGCTATCCCAATCTTGATAATCGATCAAACATAAAAACTTGATCGAACGAATCAAGAGAACAGCCGGAGGAGGAGGTGCCCACTCTTGACCTTTCCTCTTGTCTTAATAATTGTCTGTGCAGTTTAACCAAAATAAAATGACATCAGCGCCTTGGCATTTTGGTGACACTGTACAAAAAATTAACTTATCTCATGAAAGTGAGGTATGTAATCTATAAGCATTAACAGTGCAAAAATCTGAAGGTAGTAACAAGTTTCATCATTGGTATACTGGCTGTGCAAGAGCATTAGAATGCCATAGCTGAAAAATAATTAATACATCCACAATCAACAGCTAACCCTGAAATGATCCAGTGACATTAAATGGCACTGCTTAAATTTATCCGTGGCATTAGACTGAGAGTGGCATTAGTTAAATTTGGCATCACTTTAGCAGTAGCATTGCTCGACTTGACTGCTGGCGTTATACTAACAGCAAAAAAAAGTGGCAATAAGAGCATGGGAGGCCCATTCGGACAGTGGGCGCACCAGTACGATGTACCTCCACGGACGCAGAGTGGTGAGGGAGGTATGGTTGCCCAGAGCAACAAATATCCAGGCAGCATATGTGGATTACGTCCCATTTTTGTTCTCTTTAGCCACCTTTTTCCTATGTGAGGACAACAAACCGATCGACCTGGTCATTCTCTATTGCGTTGTCATGCCTTTCTACCCTTCTTCAACCAAGAGACACGATACTCATTCCTTAGCTACTGATTTTCCCCTTTTCAGCCTAGATGCGGGTTCGATGCCTACTCTCTTGGACAGTACAGTCTCCCTTCCTTTCCTTATTCAACCCAGACATGGATTAGTCTGCATGAAGTAGGGTTTCCTTTAATAGTGCAAATTATAGTTTTCGTCTGCGTGGCGAGCAGAGCAGAGGATAGCAAATTGGGAAGATGGTGGAGTGGAAAAAGATCCACATGCAACGACATGCCAGATGGGGCAATAGAACAAGGGTATGGTTTGAAAAGAGGTAGCATACCTGAGGGTCGGCGGGAAGTGGCTTCGCTCGTGGTCGTCATCCTCCGCACACACTACAGCAGCGAGCTTGGGGACGGAGGCCATCCAGCGCGGGCGCTAGGTCTGAGAGGACGGCCTTGTCGTTAGTGCGTGACCTCGCTCACCGACGACGAGTGCGTCAATGCTGCACGTCCTTTTCTTCCCCGGCGGATCTGTGACCACCGGTGAGGAGGGAGAGAGGGGCCATATTTTTAGATCTGGAGAGAGGGTGGTAGTGTGAGAAGCAAGTGGGCAACCCTTGGCAAGAAAGCGTTGAAGCTCCAGCCTATATATCTTTTTTATACTACTAGTACTGGAGGTGGAGTAGTGGTAGAGTAGTTTATATTTTCTCTGCGTACAGTACCAGTTAGTCATGCTTCAAAACTGAACGGCACGCCATTAAAAAAATAAAGGTCGATAACTAATGCGGCACCTCGGGCCAACGCGGCCAGATCGCATTTTGCACGAGAAATTACACACCATGTTTCATTGACATGTGGTCCCATTCCAACATACCAGTGAGACGACGGCGAGTAGTAGGAGTCTTTCCGAACCGACGTGTAGGACGGGGCGCCCCTTCGTGAACCGTCGCAAACTGGCAACCGTCCACCGACTCTTCGCCTTTCCCTCTCGATTTGGAACTGTTGTCGCACGCCCTTCCTCTCCCTCCTCCATTTTCCTTCAGCCCTTCATGCTTTCTTCTACCATTGTTCGATCGTCTTCTCCATGGAGGGAACAGGACGGAAACGACCCCGTTATTCTTGCCCCGATCTGAAAGATGACGTGGTGGAGGAACTCATTGATCGGTGCGACGTCATCACCTCGGCTAGCATGGCAGGTTCGTTCAAGCCCATTTTTGACTCAACTAATAACATCATTACAAGGAACCCAAGAGTCAAGGAGCGGTTTGATCTCCCCTATCTTCTTCACCGTGACCCTAATGACTGGCGCCGTCACGACGGAGGCCTCGCCCTATGCAAGTTGATGCCGCTTGATAATGATACGTATGATGTTAAGATGCCATCACTTGAGGTCAAGGCTTGGGCAGGCGCAAATGGAGATTGGGTTGTTTACATTGGGTCCAACTGCAAGTGGGAACTTGTGAATGTGTACACTCGTGACCAGGTTCCACTTCCAAAAATCTCAGCAGACTACCTAGAGGTTGAGCACACCGGCATTGTACACACGTTCAAATACAATCATGGTGACTGTCTTCTATGGAAGATAGCAATTTCTTGAGTTCCCAACTGCTCTTAGAATTACAACAACTATGAAGTTTTTGCTATCTTCGACAAGCTTGTTGTCATCCTTGCTAGTTTGACTTGATGGATATTGCTCAAAAATCAGTTTCTGTACACGGATGAGTACTGTGATGCAATTGAATACGAGGGACTTGTGTTTGCTGCCACCACTCGTGGCACTGTTTTTGCATGGAATCATTGTTTTGGTACGTTTGTCTTCCACCGTAATTATAATTGTTTCATCCACATGCATGCGGGTTAGCAAGTTTCCCTTTACTAATTAACCTTCTTCTTGTGTTTCCAAGGTCCTGCGAACATTCCACCACCTATACTTGATGTTTTTTATAACCAAGAGGGAGATGACGATGGTGATGATCACGAGCATGAGGACGAGCAGCGCCCATATACTATTTGGCGCCTGGCAACTAATTCCGATGGATCACCTCTTCTCGTGTGTATACAACCCACTGATGATGTTACTGCTAAGGAAGCAGGTGTAGTCTCCCATGGTCGCACTCTCCGGACCTATTCCAACACCCATTGCATGGTATTTGGGATGGATACTAGTGTGCTAGCGCCAACTCCTTCTCCCTAGTACAGAATTGATAGTCTTGGAGAAAACTCGCTCTTCCTTGGACAAAACTATCCAATGATGGTGAAAGGCGATCCAACTGCTGCTGACACAATGTTACTACCATTTATGAGAAGCAACTGTGTCTATACCTCGGACATTTGGGTGGTTCCCTACCCTAGTACTGATATAGTAGGCTGCTTTAGTCTGGATGATCAGTCATGCGTTGGTCTCCAGATCGACAATGGATGGCCCGTCCCAGAGAATCACTTGTGGTTCAAAGCAAGCGTTTCCAACGCCGAGGAATGGTTGAGTTGAAGTTCATTTCATTGCTTGTTATTTGTTGTGTGGTGAAAACTTTAGTATTTATAATGTATCCTCGTTGTCGATGTGGGTTGATGACTTGTTGTATGTAATAAAATGATATGCCTGTGATAAACTTACTAAATTTATGAATGGCTTTCGAGTCGCTTCTGTGAGTGAGTGGTGCGACGAGGCAAAAAAATATTTTCCGAATACATAATTGTACATGCATTGCAACAGGTTATCGGATGAGGCCAATCAACAATAGTAGTACACTATTTGTACTAGCTTCACATGCTTCGCGCGTCGTGTGGGTGTTTTTACTGTAGCCATATTGTACTACGTAACCAGCACCTCGAATCCTCGATACAAGTAGTACTATATAGTACTAAGTAGTAGGAGTAGTAGGGTGGCATGGGCCAGAACAAGCATTCACGTCCAGGAGTACGGCACACGCCACCAGCACGACTTCCATCTGACACCATATTTCTTGGAGTCCATGCTAGAGCAATCTCTTCAACCTCATTGTTTCTCTAACTCATCCATCACGCGGCGGGCGAGGTGGGGGTTTGCCGTTAGTCGATTTCCTTAACTCCGATCCCACTTGTAAGGCCAACTGCAATGCACGACCCCAAACGGACCTCCATTTTGCACGAACTCCAATGATAATTTTGACTAGAAAAGCAAGACCAAAGAAAACAAGAACCACAAGAATACATTTTACTACTCATATAAGTTGGATTAGTGCCTTCTTGATGCATTCATTGTTGATCTGCGGAGGCTCGATCTTGCGTGCTTCTTTCTTCTTCGAGTGTAAAGAAGTATACGTTGCTTCCTCGCATCTAGTCTCATGTCTAGCCTCTATTCTAGTACTCCCTCCGGTCCGTTTTTCTCTGCGTCTAAGCAGCAACATGCATACCAAGTTGGAGTATCAACAAGTGCACTAATCTCATATATAGCCTCTGTGCTAGCTAAAAGTGATAGAACATCTACTAAATTGTGCTCTATCAATATATGGATGTACTCTTCTTCCCAATACAAAAAATTGCATCCATTCTACCCCCTCCATTGCACAATACATGCCTTCTATTTATCAAAATATATATGTATCTAGACATGTTTTAGTATATAGGTACATCCATTTTTGGACAATTGGAAGTCAAGTATTTTGGAACGAAGGGAGTACACAATAAACTTTTTAAGTTAGCACAACTAGTCTAATCTGAGAGCACAACCGAAGATTTGGTCGGGTTCTTCCTCCTTTTGCCGACACGTGGGACATCCAGCATCTAGGTCGTGTCATGAAAGAAAATAGAGTGGTAGTTGAAGCCACGAGATCTGCATCTTGGGTTAAACTGTAAATAGAATCTTACTACTCTTGAGTAACTCCAATAGCAGCCACCAAAGATCTTTCTTGGATTTGTTTTTCATCACCAACACGTCGAGGTGAAAGATGTGCATGTTCAGTGGGTCCGCTTGCGTTTTCACTAACATGTGGGACCGCATGTGAGCAAACAGATGATGGGCTCCGCATGTCCGCTGGCTGGCTGAGAAGAGAGGTAGAGGAGGGCTGAGCACGGACTGCAGGAAATTTGTTCTATGTACCTCGATATATAGGCTCGATATAGTGGGGTGGCATGGGCCATAACTAGCATTCACGTCTAGCAGTATGGCACACGCCACCCACACGAGTCCCGTTCCACACCAATTTTCTTGGAGTCCGTGCTACAACCATCTCTTCTCCCTCCTGTTTTCTCAGCCATCACGCGGTGGGCGGGGTGGGGGTTTGCCGATAGTCGGTTTGCTCAACTGCGGTCCCACTTGTAAGTGAAAATGCAACACTGCATGCATTCCCTCTTGAGCGGCGTGCCGGACCAACCATGTGTGGGTGCGACGCGAACACGGCAGGCTTTTCCTTTTGAACTCGTAACTTGTAAAATTTGGTTCTGCTCCATGGCGCGATCGATAGATAGAAAATAATGATTTTGCCTAGAGTAATGAGAAGTTTGGTTCTGGCGCCGTTCATGCATGGAGTACGTACGAAAATTATGAAGTTGATGCGAAAGGTAAGATAATTGCTGTAGTATCATATACTACTACATGGATTTGATGGAAAGATAAAAATACATACGGATCCATCAACGACATCCTCACGCCCTAGTGCGCCGGGTCACCAACCGACGTGTGAGCAGCAGCGGCGTTGGCGGCGAGCCCAACGTGCTTCTGAACAGTGTCGTCCAAGGTTGCCCCGCGGTCCAAGAAGGCCAGCATCCTATCGTCCTCCTATTGCATGTAGTAGTCCTTGTGGACGATTTGCGCGTAGACGTGGGTGATTATGTCGATGGTGTCTTGCTGCGCCAAGCGCTGCGCGGCGAGTGCGACCTCAAGGTGGACATTCTCCAGCGCGACGGCGGGCAGTCGCAGGGCCACCAGTGCGTCAAAGAGGTTGTCACCATAGTGGCCGTTGAGGGTGGCGGGCATCGCAGAGCCTGGGCGCGTCGACTGGAGGCTTACGTCAAAGTCGTCCGCGAGCTTCTTGACGACGGTGAACTTGTCGAGGAAACCGACGAGGACCTCATCGAACAAGGAGATGAAGTTGTCGTCCAAGCGGCCCCTCGCCCTGGCAGCCTCAAGAAATACTACCTGGAGATGTTCCTCGTTCCCGGGCCACAGGCCGGCGACGTGGACCATCTGGCACAGCTGGCTGATGCTCGCGCTCATCGCCTCCATGGGTCTATCTTAGCTTCTACTACCTTCGTCCTGGTTTATTGGTCCCCATTGTAATCCGTGTCAAATTTTGACCACAGATTTAACTAACAAAATGTTTATGCATGTTACTAAAAAATTTATCACTGAAAACTATGTTCAAATACAAATCCAAAAATATAATTTTTGTTGACATGCATCAACATCTTGTTAGTTAAATCTTTGGTCAAAATTTAGCACAAATTACAAAGGAGACTAATAAACCAGGACGGAGGTAGTAGTCAACTGATCTTGCGATTCGAGTGATCACTCTTTCCCTTGGTTAGCGTGCGTAGGTGCGTAGGATTTCGTACTACTCCTCGGCCCTCTACTGCACCTGCCTTTGGCTGTATGATAGGTGGGCAAGCCACCCCCTTGGCCCACGTATCATTCACCCAAAGGCAGTTGCCGTAAGTCAATGAAGCTGCGCCCCCTCCGTGCTGGTGCAGTATATCATCTCACCGGACCTCTAGTTGGGGCCAAACAAGAGAAGTTTGATGTTTACTGGTTTATTGGTCCCCTTTGCATTTTGCGCCATGTTTTGACCTTTGATTTAACTAATAAAATGTTAATGCATGTAAACAAAAATGTTGTGTAAGTCACATTACGAAAACCAAATAATCCCAAAACACTTAGGCACGATGCATTAACTCACTCCTTGTTTCTTATTTCGTGACATATCAACCAATGAGAGATGTGGGCCGTGCATGCTTTCAATGACTTGTGACTACCAAACATGACATGCAGTGTTTAGTTCATTGCATGTAATCCTATTAGTACTCTAGCTAGTAAAAAAAATTAAGCTCTCTCACCGATAGAAATAAAACACCATGTATTTATTTACAGAGGGAGTAGTACATTTTTTGTGACATGCATTACTAGATATTGCTAGTCAAATACTAAAATCCAGATGGACGTGGTAGTACTCCTAAATCCAGATGGTGGTGCTACTAGTACTAGTAGTAGTACTACCAATGTAGTGCTCCTAGGAGTACTAGTACCGTACTACCCGTTGGTCAAATTATTACGTGCTGCTCCTCACAGTGAAGTGACAAGACCCTGCGCCGGAGATGACACCTGAGTATAGGCGCCCTGTTCGGCATACCATAATCAACCTCACCGTTTATAGTCACTATCATCATGGCTGTAGAGCTAGCCTGCTTACAACTAGCCCTGTTCGACATAATTTCCCATGCGTAGATGCCCGTGCATTGCACGGAACACCAAGATTGGGGGTGGACGGCTCCAGCAGCGGCCATCGCGCCAGATTTTTCCACGGCATTCTAGATGTGGTGGGGAGGAGATAAGGCTGATTGTGAGAGACAAGGAGTTGTTTGTAAATAGGGAACAAGTGCGGGCATCTTTTTGCAAAAATGGAGAAGCTTGGTTTGTATGCGTCAGATCTAGATCCGACGGCTGTTGGTGAAAGATGGGAGGCACAACATCATCACCAACTCAGGACCAGTTTCATTCGCAGGATTTTGAAAACGCAGGAATAGGACACGGCAATATTACAAGTTTCAAACTGATATTACAAATGTTAGGAGTAATGCTGCACCTAGGAAGAGGGAATTACTAGGAAGTTTACCTAAGAACTTTCGTTACTTTAGGTGGATGCAGCATTATCGTACAAACTAAAATCCACCGCCCTGACAAGTCACTAATGGGCAAATAAGTTTTCGAGTCTCTGGCCACTTGATGTTTCAAAAACAAATTCAGCTTCTACAGAGACTTTGTCATTTAGGCTTAGACGCTTGCGGTGATCAGCACGTCATTCATTGTTGCGCCAGAGAACGCCAAACCTCATTACCTTGAGCACACTTGCCTCCATAACAAAGAACCTGGCCAATTTAATCTCAGATGTGCTGCCTCGATAGTCGGTCAAATCGATTTCTGTAAGATGGAGATCAAGGCATTTGATGAGATTGTTACAGTGCAGCACATTTTCACTTTTGGGTCTTTTTTTATCTGGAAAAGAAGAGAACATATTAGAGCAGCTGGCTACATAAGATTGCCGTGTCATCAAGAGGTACCAATATCATTTGCTCATATGATAGGGTTGGCTGGCTAGTGATATTTTTTCACTGTCTCTCTCTCCCTCTCTCTCTCTCTCTCTCTCTCTCTCTCTTTCTGTTTCCTCTCATTTAACTAGGAGCACGTGAAGAGCTTGGGCATTTGTTGCCTTCTACTATGTGACCGATGCCATATTTCTCAAAAGTATGCCACATAATATGCATCGATGTCAAATCAAAAGATTTTGGCACTGCTCTCGCGATGTGAGAGAGTTGGCACCGTTGTGCACATAGACCCACATGTATAAACAAATCAATCAAACCAACTACACCAGCCTCTCACTCTCCCAAACAAGTGTTTTATTGCCTCAATCCTCTCTCTCTCCCACGCAGTGTTTTTTCATTGCGTGAGTTAATTTGGCACCGGAGCAAAGTAGGTGATACAGATTGGGGCACCAGGTGAGCAATGGAGGGGCATCAATGCCAAATGCATCACAAGTGAATTTGGCACATGTTTTGGCCTACATAGCCCACTTTTGTACTCCCTCCATCCGAAAATTCTTGTCTTAAATTTGTCTAAATATGGATGTATCTAGTTACATTTTAGTGTTAGATACGTCCGTATCTAAACAAATGTAAGACAAGAATTTTGGGACGGAGGGAATACTACCTCGTATGTAGTATAAATTTTGACCATAGATTTACTTAAGAAAATGCCAATGCATGTCACTAAAAATTACACCATTTGAAATTATGTTCAAATACGAATCCAACGATATAGTTCTTAGTGACATGCATTAACATTTTGTCAGTTAAATCTATGGTCAAATTTTGATACTACAAAATTGGAAGAGTAAACCAGGACGAAGGTAGTACTTGCTCTTAGGGTAACCATAGAGTTACTGGAGTAGTCTAAGTTACTTTCCACTATGACTAGCCTAGGCTACTATAGTAGTACAGCATAAAAATGATGCAGGTGATCACGTGAGAAAAAAATACTAAAAACATTTCTTTCGGTGCAGTGCGTAGATGCAGTTTTGAACACTACACTTGTCATCGTAATTTGGGAAAATTACCAAAAAATTGAGCGACGTTGTGATTACCGTTTACTTATAGGAAAGAAGTTTCACCTCGATGAGTAGCTTCTCCATGCACGGAAACCATGTAAGGAATCCAACAACTTGATCCAGATTGGGGCCGATAGATTTTAGTGCTAAGATCTTCACTGTGCGCATGGACTGGGTCAAGCTCGTGGGAATCATTTTCTGGAAGACGGTCGTAAATACATCAAGAAGAAATTTAAAAATGCAAATTTCAAGAAGATGGAGAAGAAGATGAGTGTTGTACCTGAACGATTACGGATCCAATAAAGAGTTTGGAGAATTTGGCAGACGAGTACACCAACACTGTCAATTTCGGCGCGTCAATGACCCTGATTTTTCTTGGACCTTCTAGATCTGATACAAGCAATCTCTCAAGGAAAGGCGCATTCTCAATGACCATAACATGGAACAGTTGGAGTGATCTCTTCCCAATTGATGTCTTGTTGCGGGGCCAGCAAGACACATAAATCCATCGGAGATTTGTCGAGGCGATGTGGAGACTAATGAACCCGTGGATCTTCTCAAGACGAAGGTACTCGAGCTCAGTACAGCCGCGGAGCAGGTGCTCCATAGCCTTCTTCAAGATGACAACGTCGAAGAGGTCGAGCTGCTTGAGTTGAGGGAGAAGAAGGGAGAGCGCGGCATTAATCTGGGAAAGATAGCAGGAGCTGAAGCTGGCGCGGCGCAGCGTTGGCGTGAGGTGGAGCGCGGACGGCGGCAGAGAGCGACATCGTCCAGCTTCAAAGCTGAGCTCCTCGAGCTGATCTAGTGCGGGGGATAAGAACCACTCATCGAACTTGGGTTGGACCTTGCAGTTGGTACTCAACATGCGGATGTCAAGGCGTCTGGCTAGCCCAGGGTGCGATGAAAGGATCTTGGAGACTGCGGCCATGCGTTTGCAATCCCCGTCGCAGAGGCAGCTGTCGATGTTGAGGTTGAGGGGGATGAAGCGCCAGAGGGGGTGCCACCGCCGGGAGAGCAGGGCGGTCCGCATGGCAGATTTGGTGGGGAGGAGGCCGATGATGACGAGCAGCATGTCGTCGGGGAGGCTATTGATGAAGTCCAGACTCGTCGGATGCGGTTTTGGCTCGAGCCGCCTCCGCTTGTTGGCTGCCTTGCCGTCCATCTCAACCGGCGGCGACGCTGGTGTACACGTGTGCTGGTGTGTGTTGTGTGCTGGGTGTGCGAGAGTGCGTCCTTCTGTGCATGCCGCCGCGCAGTGGTGAATTGTGCGCGAGTGCGTCCTTTGCGTGCAAGAAGTTTGTCCTCAATGCGCCCTCAATTTACTAGCGTGTGGGGTGCTACCCCGAGTGGTTTCAACTTTGTTTACTTCACCGCGTGTCAGATGGGCCTCTAGTTTACTTATTTTCACCCACTGCCACATGGGCCAGCACACCAAGATACAGAACACGAGCTGACAACGCAGCATGTGGATTGGTTGACCGGTCAACTAAACAATATACGGAGCTATACGCTAACACAGTGAGTTTATAATCCGTCGATATAGAGAGTTCGAGTGAGAGGGGAGGCCCGTGAGAGATAGCAGAGAGAGAGAGAGAAAGAGCTACTCCCTCCATTCGATAATGTAGTTACAACATTTTTTTTGAGTCAAACTTTTGAAACTTTGACCAAGTTTATAAAGAAATTACTTATATCTGCAATACCAAAGATAAATGATAGTATGAAGTAAGTACATGTTGTGATGAATCTAATGATCATTCCAAATGTAAATGTTTTTCTCCACATATACCTGGTTAAACTTTTCTAAGGTTTGACTTTTCAAAACATCCATATGCTTATGGACGTGACAGAGTCCCTAACGAGAGAGAGAGAGAGAGAGAGTGAAAAAAGTGTGTGTGCGTGTGTGAAAGAGACATGGACAACACACGATAAAAGTGGAGAAAAAGCGTGCGTGTCTTATGCAAACATATCACACATGCATCTTCGACAACGGAGGCAAGGTGAGGAGATAGTGTGTGGTTGTTTGGAACCGAGAGAGGAAGACCCCTAGCACGTGGCCAAGAGGGGTCTGACAAACAAGGGAGAGAGGTCGAGAGAGACGTACAGAGAAAATGCAGACATGGGGAGGAGAGAGTGTATGTTTGTCATAGATAGATCCCCTGGAGATCGTGATGGGACTACATATGTGGGAGATCGAGTGACAAGGTGTGTGCGCGATAGAAGATGCCCCGAGAGATATCGAGATAGATGCATGGATGGAAGGAGACAATACGTGTGTTCCTGATGGCTAGTAAGAGATAATCATACTTAGGAGGGGGGGAGTGCTTGCGTCGTCAAGAAGCAAGGAGGGATTATGGTACTTATGGTGGTGCGTGTCACATGGAGAGAGAACAAGGGCGGAGAGTGTTGGATGGGTCTATATGTATAGCGCGAGCGAGACATGTGTATGTGTGAACTAGGGAGAGATAAGGCCAGTTTGGCTTGCGTCGTGAGCATCTTTTGTGTGGCCTGGGGTTGTGGCTGGATTTCATGCACGCTTGTTTGGTTGCTACCCTGTGAAAAAGAAAGCCCGCCTGGGCTGGGTTCCCTTGCACTTTAATTAGCCTGGCTGAACTCCAGACACTGCAAGTATCCTAGCCCAAGCGACCGATTTCGAATGCCTGGTCGTGCCTGGTCGTGCGGCCACGGGGCTAACAGCAACATGGATGGATATTAGCATTAAATAATTGATGCATGGATTGATTGATGGGATGTTGATGATGCTTTGCCTGGCCCAGGCATGAACCAAACACTTTAGCACCACACAAGCCTGGCCAGGCAGAAATATTTTACATCTCACGTCCACACCAGGTAGTACCGGCCATCAAGGCATGAGGGTGAGGTCACGAACCAAACTGACCAAAAAAGTTTGAGAGAGATTGAGGAGCCCCGATAAGGCTGAGTGGTGCGTGAGATAGCTGAGAGGGGGAAAGAGATATTCCATCAGCTCGATAATGTAGTGCATGTAAAATTTTTAGAAGTCAAACTTTGGAAACTTTGATTAGGTTTACGCAAATGTTATTTATATCTACAATACCAAAGATACATCATACAAAATTACATCTCATGGTGAATCTAATTGTATATGTTTGCCGTACAAGATGTAATTCTTTTTCTCCACGTACATGGTCAAACTTTGTGATGTTTGACTTTTCAATAAATCTATGTGCTATGGACGGAGGAGAGTGCCTCAGTCGAGACAGATCAAGTGCGTGTGAAGGAGAATGAGTAAGTGTGCAGAAAGAGTATGTGTGTGAAAGAGAAAGTGACAACAAACGATAAATTAGAGAGAGTGTGTGTGTTTTTCGTTTCTTATGCGAACATACCACGCATGCATCTCCGAGATGGAAAAGCGAGGCGAGGAGATACACGAAGATAGCTAGTGTGTGATTGTTTGCAACAGAGAGAGACACCCTTGTAGCACATGTCCAATAGAGGTCTGGCCAACAAGGAAAAAGGTCGAGAGGGACACATGGATGGCATGGACGCATGGGGAGGGAGAGAGGGTGTGTTTGTGATAGAGAGACCCCCTCGAGATCGTGAGGGGACTATATGGGTGTGAGATCGAGGGAGTGCGTGCGCAATAGAAAGATGCCCTGAGAGAAATCGAGATAGACCATGCACATGTTTGTGATGGAGACTAAGATTAGCTAGTCATATACATATAGGGGGGACTGCGTGTGCCTACAATTGAGTGAGAGACCATCATACTTGGCTAGCTGGGCATGAGATTGTGTGTGTGTGTGCGTGTGAGATGGACAGAGAACGAGGTAGAGAGATAGAGTTTTAGAATGGCCTATCGAGTGCGAGTGAGATATGCATGTGTATGTGTGACCCAGGTGGATGGAGAGTTTGAGAGAGGGGGGAAGAGATCCGAAATGACATAGTGGTGCGTGAGAGAGTTACAAGCAAAGAGCCAAGGAATTTGTGTGCGTACGATGAGTGCACCCAAGATATCTAGCTTGGACTAGCTAGAGTATCATACATAGTGTGCGAGAGAGACCTATAGATGGTGTATATGTGAATGCGAACTAGAAAGACCCCCCCCCCCCACACACACACAAAGAGAGAGAGGGGGGAGAGAGAAAGGGAGAGGGACCAACAAGGTTTTTGTGTCGGATGCGTGCGACAGAATTGAAGATTGTCGGCGAGAGAGTGAGAGAGAGAGAGAGAACGGGAGTCGGGCAGACGGGGAGGTCGCGTTTTATGCATCAAAGGCTGATATAAACCATGTTTCAATATAAACTTGCATTCAAATATTTAAATTGGATAACATGTTGTCTGCAATCCACACATGAACGAATATATGCGTATATCAAACAAGTTCGTTAATTTGACTTTCAACATGTTCATGGAGTACTATAATACTGTACAACATGCTACTCGATTGAGGTGTTCAATTTTGGATTTAGTTCACTCTTTTGACCTACTGAACGAGCTAGTTCATTGAATCGAGATATTTCATTTTGGGTTTGATTCGCGTTTTTGAGTGGGTCAACTATTTGTCATATAGTAAATTGCTAGCAACGAGCATGTAAAAACACATTACTCCCGAGCATCATCTCTCCATCTAAAAAAGAAGTGGCAAGCTAATATTTCAAAATTTGATTCGAATCGACTTGGTAAGGTAGACGTGGATGCTCGTTCTCCCAAAATTTGAACGAACCGTTAAACATCCTCTTTGCTCGGTGGAATTCGCCCGAGCAAATAAATGGGAGACGCGAAATTACCGTCCTATGTGGGACACGCATCAATTGGCCCGTTGTACATCGAGGGTAGGTTCGTAACTTCATCCAAGCGCGCCTTCTCCTCGACCGAAATGACGTGTGCCGAATAATTCATAAACCATGGTCGGCAAAACACGCTCTCCTTGCCCGAAATAGCTCGCGCCCACTATTTCAAAACACACTCTCCTCGCCCGAAATCGCTCGCGCCCACTATAGTTCAAAACACGCCCTCCTCGCCCGAAATCACTCCTGCCCACTATTTGGGGAGAAGCAAAGTTACTCTACTATCCTCGACCCTCAGTACACAGACCCAAGCCGAGAAACCTATAGGCAATGGTAGAACTGTAACTCCCCCTCACATTTCAGACAAATGCGTCCGTAAGACATGGTTCCACTCCCCTCCCAATCCCCCCCCCGCCCGCCCCCATTCATACCTCGTGGGCGCCAAATCCCCTTCTCCTTGGGAAGCTCCCTTCTCCCGAGCCGCGAAACCTCAGCCCCACCTCCATGGCGCCCCCCACCACACCAATTTCACAGCCACCCTCCTCCCTAATGCCGGAGACGCTGTCCAATTGCCGTCATGCACTGGGCCGTGTGCCTCTTACTCCGTGCTGCTGGTGTTGCCTCGACGATGGCCACGTGAACCGTACCGGAGCCGATTCACCCCCGCCGTTGTTCACAGCGCCGGAGCGGCTCCAACTTCGGATCCGTCCAGAGTCCTGGCGCTGCTTCTGCGTAGCCGTCGACCGTGGCGACATTGCTCTTTCCCTGCCGCCGGTCGCCACCGCAACCGCGCCGGCCTCACTGACTCGGTAGCTGGACCTGCCTACTTCACCATGCCGCCAGATAGGTCGCACCCTCATCTGAAATCACTTTATTTAGGCGTCAGTTGTCTGAATTTTTATTCTAGGCCAATCGATTCCCAATGGGAAGCAGCACCCCTCGAGGCGGCGGAGCTCCTAGGCTGCCGGTTGGCTGGTGTTTAACATAAGGGTGCGGGGCCGCAAGTTCGCCGCGGAAGCAATGCTTAGATGGCTATCTTTTAGAGTTGCGTGGGTTGAAGGTACTGCCGCCGCCGGATCTGCATGATGGGGAGTCTTTGTGGATTGGCTCGGGGGCGGCGCAACCACGGCAGTGCGGTGGGGCGAGGAGCGGGGTTTTGGCCGGGGCCACGGACAACAGAGGCAGTCTGCTCTACCGTTGGTCGCTGGCTCTTCGGGGAAGATTCTGAACAGTGTCAGCCGGGAGGCACAAGACGGCCATCAAGCCATCCGGCGTAGATCAGACAGTACCAAAATAAAATAAAATCGTGTGACCCCAATTTAGTCTTCAGTCAACAGACGTGTGACCACTCTCGTACCTTGTTGTTGATCTCTTAGTGTATTTCTTAGGATCAAAGAGATATGTCGTTCTTAACATTATGCGTTATCTGCATCTTCAGAAACACCATCTTCCGACTCACCGCAGCTGCTCCAACACGGGAATCATACACCAGAAGGGAGCTACAGTCCCCACTCAACAGTTCCCTGCATCGAATGCGCGTGCCCGACATGGACAACCACAATAACTGCAGGGCCATCGACAAGTCAGCACATGATGCTCACTCCTATGGATGGCAGCCAGATAGGTTGTACCCTCATCTTACTTGTGTGCAACATTTATGGCTTTGTTATTCATGTAAGCACGGAAAATAGATCATCACATTTCACTGTATATTCATGTTGATCTCTTACGGGTCTTGTTCAGGAGTTCATGTTGTTCCATAGTTTAGCTAAGATACTTGTTCTTTAGGTAACGTTGTTCCATAGTTATCATCCATCAGCCAATTCTATCCCACAGGCTGGTGATTATAGTATTATACCACTTCTAGTATTACCTATGTTGTTCTTTAATACTTTTGTGTGCCATCTAGTTAATCTCGAGTACAAACGATACATATTCTGTAGCTTTCATCTGTGTTCTCTCTTTAGTTTATGAGACCTGTTGCTGCTAGTTAACCCCAGTCCTACTATTTATGTCGTCTCCTACAGGCACTCATTTACATAAATCTAACTACTAGTTGTCTTCCATGCATGTCAGATATAATTGCACACACTGATATATCCACAAGAACCTCACAGAGCAATGTAAAGGCCAATAAACTTGATGTCAATGATACCCAATATGATGGAACGTGTAAAGGCAGTTCTTCAGAAGACTTGCAGAAAGATGATGAATCCTCTTCACCCCACAAGGTCCTTGCTCTAACTTGGCCTATGATATGGGTACAACATGCATATAATGTCCTGGAGTGTATCTACTCTGTTGCAATGCCATGTGCTTAGCATGCTGATCATGCATGTAAATATGTCATGCCTTCCTGTTTTTCAGTACCTATTCCATTCATGATAACATGTTTTCAAATTCAAGTACTGTCATTCTACTCTATCGCAATGTCATCTGCTCAATTTGGACATCATGCTTCTGAATATCTTATGCATTGTTATTCATCAGTATGTACTTCATCTGTCTGCCATACCATGTTTTTTTACATTGAAGTGTTGTTCTAGTGCTCGGTTGCAATGCCATCTTATTTTCCCAATCATACACGTGTATGTTGCCTTAGTTGTTTCTGTACGTATTCCGCTAGCATATAGTTTTACATTCAACTAGTTTTTTTGCTGTGTTGTCCTATCGTATCCCTAGCTCTTACACCATACTCCCTCCGTCCGGAATACATGTTGCCGAAATGGATTTAAAAGGATGTATCTAGAACTAAAATATGCCTAGACCCATCCATTTTTTTCCGGATGGAGGGAATACATTTCAATATGTCATGCCTTTCTATTCTTCACTACCTATTCCATCTCTCTACTGTCGCATGTTTTACAATTAAAGCACCATTCTTCTATACAAGGCATGCAAGGGGAAGACGACTATGTTAGAATCTGAAGGGTTACAAACAAGTCCTTTGCAAAAGATCCAAACGCCAGGAGATAATAAACCAACTCCAGTTTTTATAGATACTGCTCCAGCACAGAGAAACCCAACTCCTACTGATAATTAGCAGATTCCAGTGTCCAAAGAACTAGCCCACTCCAGTCCAGCAAAAATATGTCAACTCAATTCTAAGAAGCATGTGCGTATCCTTGCATCATGAAATTTCATAGCATGCTGATCATATTTTCTACATGTTTCTTACCCATCTCTCTTTTAGAAAATAAGCTTAACAGATAGAAGAATTTTTGCAATTGTATCGTTTATGAGGAAAGATTCTTGCAGGAATTCTCTGTTCTCCAATGTAGATGTAAGTACCTGTTGTATATCACTATATTTTTACATCCGCATGTATTTTGTTAATCGGCGTGAATCCAACCTTTATCTGATCTAAATTTAGTTGTAGCAAAATGTATGATTAAAGGCCACAATGTTGATTTTTGTAAGGAAAACTGCCTGGTAGTTTTGCATCCTGAGCTTCATGAGTGTACTATCTCATATCAGTGGGTTTGAATACTTTGGTTCTGCAGTGGGTTTTTTAGTGTTTTTTTACTGTGTTGTCATGTCGTATCCCTAGCTCTTACATCATACTCCCTCCGTCCGGATTAAATGTCGCGGAAATGGATAAAACTGGATGTATCTAGAACTGAAATACGCCTAGACCTGTCCATTTATTTCCGGATGGAGGGAATACATGTCAATATGTCATGCCTTTCTATTCTTCAGTACCTATTCCATCTCTGTTGTAGCATGTTTTATAACTGAATCACCATTCCTCTATATAAGGCATGCAAGGGGAAGACGGCTATGTTAGAATCTGAAGGGTTACAAACTAGGTCTTTGCAAAAGATCCAAACACCAGGAGATAATAAACCAACTCCTTTTTTCATAGATACTGCTCCAGCACAGAGAAACCCAACTCCCACTGATAATAAGCAGATTCCAGTGGCCAAATAACTAGTCCACTCCAGTCCAGCAAAAGAATGTCAACTCCATTCTACGAAGCGTGTGCGTATCCTCGCATCATGAAATTTTATAGCATTCTGATCATATTTTCTACATGTTTCTTACCCATCTCTCTTTTAGAAAATAAGGTTAAACGATAGAAGACTTCCTCCATTGGGATCGTATTCGAGGAAAATATCTTGCGGGAATTCTCTGTGCTCCAATGCTGATGTAAGTACCTGTTGTATATCACTATATTTTTACATCAACATGTATTTTGTTAATCGCGTGAATCTAATCTTTATCTGATCTAAAATTAGTTGTAGCAAAATGTTAAAGGCGCCAATGTTGATTTTTGTAAGGAAAACTTCCTGGTAGTTTTGCATACTGAGCTGCATGAATGTACTATCTCATATCACGCACATTACTGAATTGTAGTGCTTCTCTGGTTGCCCATTCATTCATTTTGTCAATGTTGCTTTCGTACTACCTTACCTGGCTGATGATAGTTGTGCCATATTGTGTTAATTTGGTGTAGGCTAGTTGCCCAAACGTTCGTTGTGTCAATGTTTCTTTCCTATTATCTGACTTGGCCAATGATAGTAATGCCAGTGTGTTAATTTTTGTGCAGGCTGCTGAAGATAAGAAGACAAACTCTGAAAACAGCAAGGCAACCCCATTGTTTCTTTCCAGTAAATCTAGGCCAGTTAATATGGCAATAACTCATGATTAATTTGTTTGGTTCCCGTCCTAATTTATGTTATGATGCAGTGGTCGAGACACTCTCCACTATAAATAATACAAGCCTGCCAAAATCGCCATCTGAATCTGTTCAGTATCCTCTTTCTCAAATGCAACGGAATAAATGTATGTTTGTGAACCAATTAATGGCTAAAGCAATGATGGAAATGGTGGATGAATCAGAGGTGCAGAGTCGTGCGACACAACAACTGATCAATGTTTTCAGAGACACTGTAGCAAAGTAGAAAGAACTTGCCCACATGCTTATGGGCGTCATCTGTGCTGAGGTTGCAGATTGTGACGTTGTAGATGGTTAGGTTCTGCTCATTTATTTGCACTGGCATCAATATTTGATTGCCCAGTGGATGTAATTTCCTATAATATATGGTGGATGTGCAACGTTATTCCCTGTATGCCGTAACCTTTGCGTGACCGGTTTTGGTCCTGTGCATAGTTGCTCGTCATAATGGGCTCAAATTATCTAATTTGGCCTAAAGACATATACGAACTTTAGTGGGCCCATTAAGTTAATGGGCCGTTACTAGGCCGAAAGTTAATGGTCGGCCCTCTTACCTCCCGGGTCGTTAACAGGCCGACATCAAAGCGGGCAATAGGTGGCCACAATTTATTTCACGGGCCGTTAACAGGCCGTTACTAAGTTTGGGCTACATATGGCCCAACTATACTGTAGGCCTTTAGTAGGCTGAAAGAGACAGCGGGCTTGTACTGGACCATGAAGACCATGGGCCGCTAAGAGGCCGAAATTCAGGTCGTATTGTAAATGGCCCAACTTTGTTGTGGGCCTTTAGCAGGCCGAAAGAGAAACCGGGCTGGTATTGGACCATGAAGGGCATGGGCCGTTAAAAGGCCGAAACTAAGGTCCGACTACAAATGGCCCAACTCATTTATGGTCCGTTAACAGGCCGAAAGGCACACAGGGCCGGGAAAGTGCCCAACACTTAAATGGGTCGCTAAAATGCCAAAACTCAAGTCTGACTACAAATGGCCCAACTGATTTATGGGCCGTCAACAGGCTGAAAGTGACACCAGGCCAGAAAATTGGCCCAACACTTAAATGGGCCGCCAAAAGGCTGAAACTCAGGTCCGACAACAAATGGCCCATCAGATTTATGGGCCGTCAACAGGCTGAAAGACACATCGGGCCAGAAATTAGCCCAACATATAAATGGGTCGCTAAAAGGCCGAAAGATGTACATCCTGAAAATTGGCCCATCCATTAAATGGGCTGTTAACAGGCCGAAATCTCATCGGGCCGATATTGAGCCCAAATATATAGCGGGCTGTTAACGGGCTCGAACTGATGATGGGCTGCAATGGTGTCAAATCTTTAATGAGCCGTTGACGGGCCGAATTGGCACATCTCGTACGGGCCATGGGCTTAAATAGACCTGACACAAGTAGGCCTTATATGGGCTGGCCTGCTAATTTTTACTGGGTCGGCCTTTTCACAAGAATGGGCCTCTGTTGGGTCGTGCCACGTGTCGACGTATCATAGGCGCCTTACGTCCAATGAGTGGATGACATCTGTCCCAACGATGAGCCGACACGTGTTTCCTCCAGCCAATGATGATTTTACACGTGGAAAATCCCCATTGGTCGGGGCTGTTAACGGGTTATCGGATCCAAAACCCGACACGATAGCTTAACGGCATTCCGTTACGGTGGATGCCATGTGTCGGTCACCCTTGACGAAAGCACTTCTGTGACGCGTGATTTATCGTCATGCAAGTGGACACTTCCGTGATGATAATTTTGGTAATGTCATGGAACACTTCTACGACAGCACATGTATGACTATCTTGATTCTGTCATAAAATCGTCATGGATGTACATGCATGACAAAAAACACGACCTACTGTGACAAACACATATCATCATGGAAGTGTATTTTTTTGTAGTGTGCGCAGGCTGGCACCCGCCTGGTCTTGATCGTCATGGCGTGCGTCATGGGCACCTCGTGAGGTACCCCTCACCTTGATCTCTCCGCCTCCTCACGAGCCTCCCTGGTGAGGCCACCCCTGAGGAGGCCTTGCATCGTCCGCCTCATGAGGCTTGGCCCCTCGCGAGGGTCTTGATCTTGGGTTGATGAAGATGGGCGGTATTGGGCCACTGGTTGAGCCACGTTGCAGGCCGTAGGCAGGCAAGTCTGGGTACCCCTGTTCCCAAAACGCTGACAAGCATGTCTGCATTTTTTCCATTTTTTATCTCCTCGGCGACATTTTCCTATGTGAGCACAGGAAATCTAGACCTGCTCATTCTCATTTGCGTTGTCCCCCAACACCCGTCACTTTCTTTCCTTTTTCAACCAAGAGATAGGTCCACTCCCCCCCACCCTTCACCATCCACCATGCTTTCTTCGTATTTTCAACCAAGAGACCGGTTGGGTAGCCAGTATCTACTACTTTCCCCTATTTCCTCTTAGAACCAAGTCCTAGGTTCATGCTATAGCTTTCCCACTTTCTTCCCTGTTTGAACCAACTCTTAGAGTCGACTGTATGAACTAGCTTTACCTCTAATAATAGTAAAAGTCTAGGTGGCTTTGTAATAGCGAACGGAAGTAGAAAAAGATCCACACGAAGCCAAGTGGGGAGCTGGGGCAGTAGAGCGAGGCAGGTTTCGAAGGAATATATACCTGAGGGTCGTCGGCATGTGGCAAAGACGGCGTCGGGAGGCCGCATCTTGGCCACAATACCACAGGGAGGAAGAAGGGGTCGGAGGCCCTCCGGAGCCAGCACTCTCTTCGAGAGAACGGCACGGCCGCCGATCGGGACGCACGGGCGGCCGTTGGTCTCCTCCCTCGCCGCCGACGACAGCATGAACGATGCACTTACACGCCTGCCCCGGTCGAGGTTCTCCGGTCGGATTTCTGACCAGCCGTGAGCAGAGAGAGAGTGTGGCCACCTATGTCTTGCTTAGATCTGGAGAGCATGAGAGATTGAACGAGAGGAACCCTAGTAAAGCAAGCGCTAAGGCTCCTGCTTATATATATAGTGGAGTGATTTTGTTGTACCAGCTTCAAAAAATGTGTTCCTACATGTACCCGTGAGTGGGTGTGAGAGAACTAGTGCGTGCGTGCACCGCTTCTCTTCATGACAGTACAATATACTATGCCCAAAGAACGTTCACCACAAGAGTAATAGTATAAGTGTGTGACGTGTGAGCTAAAATAAAATGTGTGCAACGTCTTTTGTTTTTTAGAAGTTCTAAGGGTAGGGTGTGAAGAGCACATATGTGTGTGACGTCTACCTGCAGATAGACGGTGGGTGTGAGAGGACTCGGGAGAGTTGTGACTCGTGAGGGTGTGTGTGCGTGAGAGAGAGGGGAGCACGTATCAATGCAATGCATGTGTCCATAAATCATTAGCCGACAAACGTTCGCGACAAGCCTATTACTGACGAACGCCGTAAGAACCGTTAGATCGGCATCCGACAGTGTTAGTTTTGCCATGTCATTTAACAGAACAGCCACTCCTCCTACACATAAATCTTCCACGTGAGCGTTAGCAACTGTCGTATGCTCCTTCCGTCCAAAATGCGTGCATATAGCTTTATTGAAAATTCGAACCTCGCAAACTTTTACCGAGTTTTGTGTACCAAATTGCACATGTAGAATACCCAGTATATATCATTTCATTCATCTTTGAGAGGTAATTATAAAGATGGGGGAGGAGTCTAGAAAGAAAGACCATTGTATCACCCGCAGCAATTTCAACCATCCTTTGGTGTTGAGGAATATCATAGGAACTCTATATGATATGATTTTTATAGGATTTTTCCTTTAGAGTCAATTGGTTCATAGAATAGATTCATATACTCCACATTTCAAAGGAAATAAACATGATATCATTTTTATAGCTTTAGAGCCACTTGGTTCATATGAATGGATTCCTATACTCCCATAATTTCAAAGGAAAATAAACATTAGCGTATATTCAATAGAAAAGTTCCTATGATTCGAACCAAATTACATCTCTTTTCTAATCCCTCCTCATAGGAATTGAGATACATGTCATCTCTAGAATCAATAGAAAAGTTCCTATGATGTGAACCAAATGACATCTCTTTTCCAATCCCTACTCATAGGAATTAAGATACTCCATGTCATCTCCTTCCCTACAACTTCCATGTATACATCTTCTATTCCTAAATAGCTAGTACAACCCACTAGTAGCTTTTCTCCAAGACATGCAACTATGGAACAAGAACTATATAGTGTGCGAATAACTTTGAAAGATGGTCGCTGGATGAAGCTAATCCAACAGTGCAGAGATGGAAAATCCGAGCACTACTGGCCGTTGGATATCATCAACATTCCACCAGATCTGCCACATGTACAATTTAGAAGACTCCATGGTTGAACTTAAGCATAATGCACAAACCTCAAAACACAAACACTTCTCCTTTTTCTAGAATCATCCATATCATAATTGATTTTTTTCTAAATGAATTGCCATTATTTATTTTTTACTTTATGCTTTACAATGCACAACCCCATGAATCTTAATATTTTTATAAAACTAATTGATTTTGAATGAGATGAACTATAAGAACTAAACAAACATCTACATCATGCATATATGACTCAAAGCTTTACATGCTATAGTGTGTATTTATTCATAATTTGGTTTCCAAATCTCATGTGTTCAATGCATGTGTACCTTACTAGTTTTGAGTAGAGTAGAAAATTTCACGTAGCCCCGGGTATATCAAAATGCAGGGCCCATGCATCATTGCCTTTCGGTCGAACCTACGTCCACAATTTTTTGTACGTACTATATCTCCACTGGTCCCCGAACCCAAAATGCTGCCTCGTTCCCGTAAAACCAAGCGGCCCACACATATTTAAGGCGTCGACTCGAACTCAATCCCTCTCCCATTTACTACGACGTTGCCCCGCACGCCGTAGTACTCCTAAAAAACCTACCGCCGCATGCATCATTGATTTTCTTCAAGAGGAGGAGGGAGAAGCCGATTTGTAGTGGAGGCGCTTTAAGAAAAAGGATCTATAGTGGAGACCCCTACCCTAGGGTGCCCTAGGTAGCTGCCGCACGCATCATTGGTTTTCTCTTTTCTTCATGCTCTTGCGCCCTAGAGTGAAATGATGGTTGCTTCGTCCGTCCAGCTTAATGCGGGAAAGGTGGGGCTTTGTGATTTGACCCCTCATTGCTCATTTTCTACTACTGTGGTGCTACGGCCGATGTGCCTCCAAATCCAACCGATGCCCCGAACTATAATTTGGTGCATCGCACGTGGAACAAGATGATGGATGAGCCACATGTCAGCCAAAGGGGTCCTGTGAAGTGTGTTGCCATTTCGTGTGAGGACTGACCCTGCTTGAGTTGCTACGCCAACACGACAGGAGCAGCCTACCACTTGGTTTTGCTCCTTGGTGAATCCCCACTATATTGATCTAAAAAGATACGTATTGAACTACCCTCTCCGTCTCGTTTTTTAGGCTTCTCGGTTTATAGGGCATGCACGTAGTTCTAGGTCATCCATTTGACTAACTAAATATGAGTTACTATGTCACAAAAAGTATATCATTGGATCCTTAAGCGGATGTAGTTTCTAAACATATGCTGTTCATCACATATATAGCCAGTTAAATTCTCAACCTAGAACGACGTGCATGCCATGTAAACCGATACGGAGGAAGTATAGTAAAAATGAGGTGATTTTACCGAGCGAGCGGCGGGGGAGCATGGCCTGTCATGTGGTCCCACGTGTCATGATGTACAAAAGCAATGCGCATGTCCCACTTGAGGCAGAAGCAATACTACGTGGTTTGAGATGATGTGAACCGAAGTGTGAAATAGTGGTTGCTTGGACCATCTGGGAAGGTGCGACATTGTGATTTGACGTCTCATTGCTCATTACTACTACTGGGGCCATACGACTGGGGTGCGTCCCCCCTGCTGTTCTGCACTGTTATTTGGTGCTTGACACGTCGACCCGGTTGCTATATGTCCCACATGTCAGCGATAGGAAGTACATAATTCATGAAAGCGAGCGTCGACAGAGGACTACAAGACACGACTTGATTTTTGCTGCTTCGCGTGATCCATCGATACAAACCCGGACTAAAAAAAGGCGAGGGCGGGTATTTTCCCGCACGATAGGCAGGGGAGTTTGGCATAGTCTGTTTGAGGCAAGGAGGCAGGAAGGGAAACAAGCAAATAAAGGTTGAGCGACTTAGTTTTGGGAAATTCTGATTTTACGGAGTACGTACCCACTAGGGTTTATAGGGCTCATCTAAAAAACATTCGTTTTTCCGTTTTATAAGTCTCAATTCTACTAGTAGTAGTAGTACCATCACATGTTGGATTTCGAGGTGCGTTAGATCACCCGATGCAAGTAGTGTCAAGAGAAAACTCACCAATGCATGTAGAAGTTCATGGAAATTTAGTGGTCATTCATGCATTCGTTCTAATTAATGCCTCGGTAAACATAACTTCTTGAGAAAAACGAGCATACTAATTACTTGTGCAAACTACGAAATTAATTCGACCACTCACCGTCTACCTTGGTTGGAGATATTTTGAAATTGAGCCATAAACTGGAAAGGAGGGACTAGTAACTTTTGTCTGGATTACTATTTGTGGCCTTGTATAGATGCAAAATGTATTTTTTTTATAGTGGCCTCGTATAAGTATATGGAGGGAGTACTAAAGGACATATATATTCCAAACAATAAGATAATCTCTCTAACCAAGGTAGTAGGGACGAGGAGTAAACGGAGGGAGTAGTAAAATTTTCTCCTCGTCCTGCGAGCCACTGCGCGCGTGGGCGAGGGAGCGGGCGTAAGGCGTACAGTACTAATAATAGTAAGCAAGCTTCACCTCATCCTGCGAGCCACCACGCCCGTGGGCGGGTGAGACGGCGTACTAAGCAAGCTTCTCCTCGTTCTACAAGTTGACGGGACACATCAAAAGTACTCCAGTGTATAGAGCCTTGCCTCTAAGGTACGCCCCACATGGTTTGCCTCTTTTTTAACATAACGCGTCAAGTCGCAATTTGTTTGTTCACCCGTGGTAGACGATCCTCCCTCCATCAAGTGGACAACCAGTACACGTGTCAAATTACCATGTAGGCTGCCTTTTCGTACAGAAATGAGCTCCACCATGTACCCGCGCGGTGTGGTTGCGAAAGAGATGGGAGTACGTGCGCCGTGCGTGCACCTCTTCTCTTCGTGCACGTCCCCCACCTACGTGTGTGTGTGTGAGAGAGATACAAACCTAGACATAATGCTCCGTCCATCCCCATGCCTCCGCCCAGTCCGACCACCAGTCACCACCACGCCCCACTCCTCCTCACCTTATCTCTCATCTTTCTCCCTCCATTTTTATATACAAGACCACTATCAAAATTACAATTTGCAGATATACAAGGCCACTAACACTAATTGATGCAATATTAATGGTGTTTGCCTCGTAGTACTAGCAAAGGAGGACATTAATTATCCCTTGCATGCATGCGGGAGTGTGAGCATTGGCTTGATGTGCATGAAAGAGAAGAATATACATTAATTTACACGACAAACAAGGAAACAAGGTGGCTTGCAACATTGACTTAGAAGACATTAATTTTTGCCTTGGTACCTGTAATATGGGTTTTTTTGCCTAGTATACAAAAATGGAGTCCGATAAAATTCTCGAGATACCATTTATCCGATAAAATTCTCGAGATATCATTAGGTTTTACAAAAGGGGATTACTCCTGCATGGGTCAATCACAACAGGTGTTTTGTAAAAAAACTGCACCTTGATGTTCCGTGCAATGCACGGGCATCTTGCTAGTCCATGAAAACAACACATGTCAAAATTCCACGGTGAACGAGGGATTTGAATCTGTTGGGAGGGGGTGTTTGGATCTTGCTCGGGGTAGCCAAAATATTGGCGACCCTTTTGTCCACCGGTGCCTTTGCCACTGATGAACTAGGAATGGCTCGGGTGCTCATGCATCCTCCAGCGCGCACATTGGAGATGAGCTCGCACGAGCTTTGTTTTTTTTGTCCCACCACGCCGCCCGAGCCGCCCGCAGACCGACCGGCAACCCGCAAATTACGCCATCCAACCGTAGCCGCACACATTATGACAGCAACTCAACCAACCGGACGAAATTCATGCAAACATGGCGATATTTCATATAAACAATGACGGAAATCATATAAAATACCGGATCATACAAACATGACGGATTTCATTACATTCAAATGAACTACGCGGTGCTAGTTCTGGACAGCACAGTTATATAATACCTGGGCTAAATGGTCGCCCGCCGATCCATTTGTGTTCCTCATGTCCGGCAGCACAATCACTGGACTGCAGGGAGCCCCGGAGGTATATGCTTCAGCGCAAAGGACGGCTTGCTTCCCCACTACCAAACTGATATCATTGGCTGATACCAAAGATGATGGTGGAAGGGGGCTTCCCCGCTTCCGTGGAGCCCATGCGGGGTCGACGAAGGTCCTCGCAACAAAAGGATCCGGCAAGACACCTGCGGTGTACGCCAGCGTCACCTCTGTGGTGGCCTTCATGGGACCCAAGCGACAGCGGCCTCCCGTGTTCTACTTCTCCTCGATGATGGCAGCGGACGCGGAGGTGCTGGCCACCGACTCGTTGCTCTTCGCGCACCCGACTTCTGTTGCTGCTTGCATGGCGCAGCCGCCGGCATCGGAGTCTCGGCCACAGAAACGGGATATGTGGTACAAGGCAGCAGTGTGGACGGCAGCAATGACGCCCATGGGCTGCTCCTCATCAAGCTAGCTTGGAGCAGCGAGTTGCTGAACCGCGCGCCGGCTTGGGGCGGCAACTGGCTCCGTCGGGCGAGGGGAGGGAGGTGGATCAGCGAGCTGCATAGCTCGTATCCGGCAGGCTCGGCGGGCCACCTAGCCAGCTTGGATGTGGTATAACTACTCTTCGTAAGCCATTGTAAGAGTGGACAAATGGTAAAGGAGGAGATAGGGGAGCGGCGGAGGTGTGCGATTCTTGGCCGGCGTTTGGCCTCGTTTAAATAGGAGATTAAATAGACGGCGGGCGGGAGGAGCTCGGCCGGCGTAGCATTTAATGCCGGCCTGGTCATGAATGGACGTGTGTCCAGAG